>NC_086449.1:490137400-490354900 GCF_028390025.1 Pseudophryne corroboree | reverse complement strand
TTATTTTAAACAGGAATAACAAAAAATCTATAATGTAGAGCCAGAACTAAGTATATTTTCCAAATACAATTAAAGTAAATTCTGTACAAAATTAAGTATTTGGCAAAGAAATGTAGGCTGCTTACATTTAAGGTGTTTTGAGAGATAAAAGTGTCGGAAACAAGATACAAAAATATATGGAATGAAAATCTTTCAGGACACAGAGGTTTGGCTTTTCAGTCATTGGATTATAGACTTCTATGTTAAGATCCTATAATCCACAAATATAATTTAAAAAGGTACAGTTTTGACGTCCATCCATATTTGATCCTGTCAGTATCCTGGGTGTCGGAATCCCAGCAGTCAAAATACTGATGCAGGATACCAGACACTGGGTATCCTGACAAGATCACAATCCCGGCGCCAGGATTTAGGCAGCCGGAATCACAAACGAACGGTACTCAGGTGCTGCACTCAGGTAAGCCATGGAGGGAAGGTAAGGTTTAGGCTGCGGGTGGATGTTTAGGGTTAGGCTGCGGAAGTGGGAGGGTTAGGGTTAGGCTGCAGGGGAGGGAATGTTAGGTTTAGGCTGCAGACAGTTAGGGACTAGGTAAGTATATTTAACTTCCCCCAATGGCCCCCTGTATCTGGCACTGGGGGCATATCTGGGACTGGGGGCACATCTGGGGGTTATCCTAACCCTATCACGATTCTTCTGACTGCCGGCATCCCCAACCCCGTCATATCGTACCTAGCGCATTCATAGACCTATTAGTGCACACTACCACGAGGAATAAACCATCACAGCAGACTATTGGTAAAAATGTCTAGTCATTAGTTTTATATTTATATTACTCATAACCATAATCTAATCCAGATAGTTGAGTAGAAATGCAAACCATTATTGGATTTGTATTACAAGGTTGTGCATTCTGTCAGCATACTGTTTCCTAATGCAGAACTGTATTTTATTAGATAGCTGCTAATGTGATAAAAATGCTAATGTGATTAGATGATATTTATTATGGTAATGTTATTTATGTCAGTGATTTTTACACTATATTATCAAAACTGATGTTACTAATATATCAGATTGTGGTGATACTATGGGCACTAGTAACTAATATATAAAGCTTACATTTCTAATGGCTATTGGATAGATATACGTTCACTGATTAGAGTCATGTGACACTGGGGACAAGCTGAATCATGATAATACGATGGTCAAATCTTAAAGCAGAAAATTTAAATTTTTGTCAAAATGTAAATACCAGTTACGTACACCCAGTGAAAGCATTAATTTTGTGAGCAGTCTAAGATGCTAGGAACCAATGACATCACTGATACTGAGGAAGTATAGTAGGTTTGCAACCATGAAACATGTACTAGGGACTGTCTTATTCATATCAGCCAAATTCAGTCTGGAACAAGAGGGTAATGAGCTCTTTATATGGCAATACATTTGCTCATTCTGTATGGGACAAATTACCAACAACACAGTGCGTAGCCAGCATCAATACTATGTAATAGTGCAGAGCAATGCACATGAATACTCTGTCATAGATACTGATGTGAAAAAGTGGTGCTAGATGGGATAGTTTTATCTCTGATCATGGAATATCTACTGTTACAGATTACTACTTTAAGATTAATTTATTTCAAATCTAAGGTAAAAGCACACTGTTTAACGTATTCACCCATGGAAGCTCAGCCATCTGTAATAAGAGGCGGGCTGGCCCGGGGGGCAGGGTGCCATGTGCCCCCCGGGCCACATTACTGCCAAGGGTCACGGACCGGCAGCCAATCAGGAGTCTTAGATGCTGGTCCGCGAACTCTGATTGGCTCACGGACTGGCGCCTAATTAGAGAGAATCAACGCCGCCAGAGAGTGGAGACTCAGGGGCAGGAGAGGCGCACGCTGCTCTCTCCTCCTCTCACAATCAGAAGACTAAGTAGAGCAGCAGTGCGGTGGTGAGCAGCACTTAGGGGCGCAGTTTGGGGATATGTGTATCTTACACTGGGAGCATATCTGTCACTGGGGGGCGTGTATCTGACACTGGGGTCATATCTGGCACTGGAGGCATATCTGGCACTGGGGGGAAATGTGTTTCTGGCACTGGGGGGGACACATGTGTTTATGGCACTGGGGAGACGTGTAGCTGGCAGTGGGGGCATATCTGGCACTGGGGAAATGTGTTGCTGACGGGGACATATTTGACACTGGGGGGACATGTGTATCTGACACTGTGGGCATATCTGGCACTGGGGGGACATGTGTATCTGGCACTGGGGGCATATCTGGCACTGGGGGAACATGTGTATCTTACACTGGGGGCATATCTGGCACTGGGGAGATGTGTAGCTGGCAGTGAGGGCATATCTGGCACTGGGGAGACATGTAGCTGACAGTGGGGGCATGTTTGGGACTGGGGGGACATGTGTATCTGGAACTGGGGGCATATCTGGCACCGGAGGACATGTGTGTCTTACAATAGGGGCATATCTGGCAGTGGGGAGATGTGTATCTGGCAGTTGGGGCATATCTGGCACTATGGGGACATATATGTATCTGGCACTATGGGGACATATATGTATCCGGCACTGTGGAGGAATATGTCTGGCACTGTGGGGACATATATGTACCTGGCACTGTGGGGACATATATGTATCTGGCACTGTGGGGACATATGTACTTGGCACTGTGGAGGCACCCATTTTTTGGTGTTTTTATATGTATGTGACACTGTACATGGGGCTTGATTTGTATGTGGCACTGTACAACATGACTAAAAATGGGTTTATGACACAAGATCACACTCCTACAAACGTCAAACCGAAAGGTGTGCGTATAAAAATGGGGTGTGGCTTTGTGACGACTATGCCACGCCCCCATTTTTGCTTGCTCGGCATGCGCATGATATGGCTCTTACCCTTGACTGTAGATCTTTTCTGGCTCTTTGCCACTGACTGGTTGGCCACCCCTGCACTACACGGCTCTGCTGAAGCCGCGGCCGCACTGACAAATTTATAATAAAGTATCTTTGGGATAATTTACACCAGGTTTATTTATTTTTATTAATAAATATTTTTTAAACAAAAAAAACTCCATTTAAGATGGCACCATTACTTATGGGCCAGTGCTCTGCACTTGCCCCCCAGGCTAAAAGTTGCCAGCCAGCCCCTGTCTGTAATCACAGCCACAGGGAGGAAGGGTGATGCCGGCGATCCCTGCAGCAGCTGGGAGGGGGATAGCCAGCAGCGCGTGAAATACTGCGGCGGGCGACTGCCCACAAACTGTCTCCTGCAGTCCGTGGGAACTAGTGCCACTAGATTTGGTAAGTAGAACTGGGCTCCAGCTCGCTTGACACCCCAATGCTGAGCCATTTCTGGTCCCAATATCAGTATCAGTCATTTTTTGTACAGTACAAATTAGACCGTTTTTCCAGAACACTTTTGATTTTGAGAAAATATTATTCTGCTTATTTATTTATTTATTTAAATCTTAACAGTTATTTATATAGCACATACATATTCTGCAGCACTATACAGAGAATGTTTAGTCATTCACCATAGTTCCAGCCCCAGTTGTTCTTACAATCTATTTTGCAGACCACATGTATACACACACACACACACACACACACACACACACACACACACACACACACACACACACACACACACACACACACACACACACACACACACACACACACACCAATTCACCTACCTGTATGTTTTTGATTGCAGGAGACTGGTATAAAGGGAAGAAACTCAAAAGAGGGCATACATGCCTACACTCCCGGAATGGCCGGGAGGTTACCAAAAATCATGTGGTACTTCCTGCCTCCTGGAAGAGAAGGCAAGTCTTCCGGAGATGGTCAGAAGCTTGGTCCCCTCCACATCCACCTTGAATCACATCATCATAGCCCCGCTCCCCCACTTTACATGGTGGTAATCTGGGCATTGTAATGTGGAGGGCGGAGCTACGATGACGCAATCACGTCTTCATGCCCCTTCACTGCCCACATATGCCAACTGCCACTGGCAAAAAGTCCAGGAAAAGAGCATTTTGTACCTAATCATCATATTGTTATCTGTTCTGTGACAAAAGTCTCACACACATAACATTTGTAACTTAGTCATGGAAACTTACAGACATATACTACATATCCATGTAAGTATTTTGACTATATCAATAAAACTGTGGTTTATATAAAACGTTGAAAGTGTCTTTTTCTTTTATAGTAACCTGTATACTGGTAGGCAAATTGGCTTCCAAAAAAAAAATGAACCCTGGTGTGTTAGTGTGTGCATGTACATGTGTTTAGGGCAGACTAGATGGGGCAAGTGGTTCTTATGTTTCTATATTCTGTGTTTCTAAAATTCCTACTTACTGAAGCAAAGAGTCTTAAATCCGCAACAAGCCATTAAATCTTGAAAATCACGGAACATGCCCAGCAGGAATAGTTTAGTCTTAGATTGAAGGAGCATTACTGCTGTGTGTTCCGCCATGTTTCAGCATATGCATTCATGTTCTTCCTTACATGAGATTTTTCAACCTGTGTTGAAGAGGTATGACAGCTGGGACCAGGAAGAAGAGGAGTGCCAGGTCAAAATCTCTTGAGTTTTCTGGACTTGGATCAGGACCTGAGGTCTTTATATGGCAGGTGGTCATATGAACAAAAATTGGAGGTTTGATAAAGTTTCTCCTCATAAGTGAAATGGAGCTTGTTTATTGATACTAGCAGACACAGGTAGAGATATGAGAAAGCACAATGATACAATAGAAATTACCAGTAGGGAATGACAAATAGAATGAGGACAAGGGACTGTGGAGAGTGCCCAAGTCAGACCTACAGTAGCATAAAAAGTCACTGACGATACTAGCTGCAGACCCACCAACATGACCCATTCCATTAGGTACTAAATGCTCTGTTCCTGGCAGTTGCAGAGGTGGGTCTGCAGCACAGTCCAATATTAAAATAAGGAAACCACAACCAACGTCCAGTGAGTCCTGTACGGCTGTGTTGGGGGTAGCAGTTGATGTGGCTCTCTTATTTGAATATTGCACCGTGCTGCAGTCCCACCTTTGCAACTGTCACTGTCAAGGAAGTCCAACAACAGAGCATTTTGGGGTCTATTCATGATGCAGTAATGAGTGGAGAAGTGGGCCAGTGGAAAAGTTGCTCATGGCAACCAATCAGCATTGAAGTAACATTTTTCAAGTGCATTCTATACATTTATACGTAGAAGCTAGTTACTGCCATGGGAATCTTCTCCACTGGCTCACTTCTCCGCAATTTTTATTGCTTCATGAATAGACCCCAATGGAATGGGTCATGTTAGATGGTATGTAGTTGATACATATAGTTGATATAGCCAATAGCCACAACACAGGAGACAATAGAGGACACCTTAGGATATAGGATTAACAAATCAGCACATACTGTAGGATACTGGCAGGGGTGGATTGGGCCACCGGGGTACCATGATAATTTCCAGTGAGCCGGTCCCATAGACAGCTCAATTGGGCTGGCTCATACTGCTGGGTTGGCGGCAGCCGCAGACTTCCAGGTGCCGCTAGCCAAAAGCTGCAGAGGTTGCAGTGTAGCTCCTGTGGTTACTGGGAGGCAGTCGGGGACTCAGCAGGGGGAGGGCTACATGAGCTCTGGCTCAGCATTGTTGCTGCTGTCAGAGGAAGGGGAGAAGTGGCTGCAGAGCCAGGGGCAGGTCCAGCCACTGAGACTGCTCAGTGTTTGTAAGGTACTGTAAGAGAGAATGTACGGAAACATATGTGTCTATGTGCTGTTTCTGTATGTGACCTTCATGTGAACTTGTGTGTGTGTTAGAGTGCCTTGCATGTGAGTTTGTGTGTGTGTGTGTGTGTTAGAGTGCCTTGCATGTGAGCTTGGGTGTTTGTGTTAGTGTAACTTGCATGTGAGCTTGTGTGTATGTGTGTGTTTTAGAGTGCCTTGCATGTGAGCTTGTGTGTTTGTGTTAGAGTGCTTTGCATGTGAGCTTGTGTGTGTGTTTTAGAGTGCCTTGCATGTGAGCTTTTGTGTTAGAGTGACTTGCATGTGAGCTTGTGTGTATATGTGTGTGTTTTAGTGCCTTGCATGTGAGCTTGTATGTTTGTGTTAGAGTGCCTTGCATGTGAGCTTTTGTTTGTGTTAGAGTGACTTGCATGTGAGCTTGTGTGTATATGTGTGTGTTTTTGTGCCCTGCATGTGAGCTTGTGTTAGAGTGACTTGCATGTGAGCTTGTGTGTACATGTGTGTGTTTTAGTGCCTTGCATGTGAGCTTGTTGGTTTGTGTGTGTGTTTTAGAGTGCCTTGCATGTGAGCTTGGGTGTTTGTGTAACTTGCTTGTGTGTGTGTGTGTGTTTTAGAGTGCCTTGCATGTGAGCTTGTGTATTTGTGTTAGAGTGCCTTGCATGTGAGCTTGTGTGTGTGTGTTTTAGACTGCCTTGCATGTGAGCTTGTGTGTATATGTGTGTGTTTTAGTGCCTTGCATGTGAGCTTTTGTGTTTGTGTTAGAGTGACTTGCATGTGAGCTTGTGTGTATATGTGTGTGTTTTAGTGCCTTGCATGTAAGCTTGTGTGTTTGTGTTAGAGTGACTTGCATGTGAGTTTCTGTGTGCATGTCTGTGTAAGTATTCGCTGGGGTTTTCCAAAAGCATTTTAACAGGTATGAAGTTAATTTTTGCATACTTATAAGCTTAATAAAGTGACCCAGGGCATGCTAGCATGGGCTAATTGCCCCACTGGGACAGTGGTGAGGCTTTTCACTTGGCCAATCCCATGCCCCCCTCTGCTGAGTCGGTCGACACTGGCTTCAGCAAACCGGAAGCACCTGGCTCACTGCATGTGTGTGCTGTGTCATCTCCCTCTATGTCTCTATGGATTGGGTCCTGCCGTTGCTCAGGGCTGCTGAAGGAGGGGGAGTGTGCTGCTATGAGTAAGATTCAGAGAAACGGGACATGGGCTTTCCCGACACACCCACTCCATCCTTATGACCCCTTGCGTGTACCTGGCTGACATAAATGTACAGCCCACAGAGAACACCCCTTCTCCAGCGCAAGTCACGTGGTACACTGCACTGCTCTTCTATGTACAGATGTATCCTCATACATCGTTGCTCTTAGCGCACTATTTAGGGTCCTGTGTCGCGAGTTGGAAATAACGTTATGGCGTGCATTGTGTCCCAAGTCATGTAGTACACAGTTTAAACGCTGGGTGGCGAATGCTCCACGTTAAGACTACAGTGCTGAATACAATGCTGTGGCAGTAAGCAGTGATCTGTGAGAGGCTGGCCAATCACGTTCTTCCCTTTATAAAAAAAATCCCTTTCCGCAAAATACAATGCCACGCTGCCGCCCTGTTCAGTCAATTCATTTTTTCGTTACGTTGTGTACAAAATGCTGGATAGCATTAATATGACTCCCAGATGGTCTCCAGCCACGCTGCCGCCCGTTCACGCTAGCTATTGACATTGTCGTTACAGTGTGTACAAAATGCCGGTAGCATTAGCATGGATATGACTACCAGATGGTATCCATTGCTGGCAAATTTAATCCGTTTTTTTTTTTTTTTAAAGCACTCAGATACAACTGTCACAACTGAGGGCTGGTGCCGGTAGCTGGAAGCCTCAGTTGTAGGGGCTGATGGATACCGGAACTTAGGAGGAGAAAGTAGACTCCTAGACATGCGTTTAGGACAGTAGCAGTAAATGCCTGAAGGCGTGACCACGACAACTGGGAATGTCTTTGAGGGTTTTTATTAAATAAAAAGTCATATAAGGTGCAATGAGAAAATTAATGTCCCAGGTAAGTATTTGGAGCACAAATGGTTAGAAAGTAACTAAAAGTTCTGTATAATACTTGGGAACCAAGGTGAGGTAAAAAGTGATGCTGGGGACGACAAGTGAAACTGTAAATAATAATAGAGTTCGTGGATAAACAATAAATGAAGCTGGGGTGTGCAGGGAAACAAAAGATGAAGCTGGGGTTCGTAGGAACACTGTAGATGATTCTAGGGTTTGCAGGAACACTGTAGGTGAAGCTGGGGTTCGCAGGAACACTGTAGGTGAAGCTGGGGTTCGCAGGAACACTGTAGGTGAAGCTGGGGTTCGCAGGAACACTGTAGGTGAAGCTGGGGTTCGCAGGAACACTAGGTGAAGCTGGGGTTCACAGGAACACTGTAGGTGAAGCTGGGGTTCACAGGAACACTGTAGGTGAAGCTGGGGTTCACAGGAACACTGTAGATGAAGCTGGGGTTCACAGGAACACTGTAGATGAAGCTGGGGTTCACAGGAACACTGTAGATGAAGCTGGGGTTCGCAGGAACACTAGATGAAGCTGGAGAGTGGCTGCTGGGAAGCCAGAGTATCACATACTATTAGCACCGGGTGCGGGAGCAAAGGAAACAGGATGCACCACAGGGCTTGGACACAGGAAAACTGGAACTGCACCGCAGAGGGGAATCACCAGTGAGTCAGGCTGTAATGCAGGAGAAGTCCACAGCAGAATCCACAGAGAACTGCATACTGGAAACACTGGAGGGACAATTGGAGCACTGACAACCTTCTGGGTGCTGGGACAGGATATTTATACCTGCTGGACAGCAGGGATTGGCTGGCAATTACTCCCTGGCTCAAGCTGCACTATGGATGGGTGAAATGATAACGTGATTGGAGTCCAAGATGGCTGTGCCCATTGCCAGAATCTGAAGGGGAACTAAGCACTGGGAAACATGCAAACAACAATGGCGGTGGAGGCTGCAGCACTAGAGACTCCACGCGCCCAAGCGTGCACCGCGGCCGCAGAGATGGAAGCAGCAGCCGAGGCACACAAGGACGCGCATCCAGCAGTGGACCACAGGCGTGCCAGGGACGGCCGCGATGACACTGAAAGCGCCGCACCTCTGTGATTACATATAATGAGGCGGCTGCTGAAACCAGCGCTGCAGGCAATAGATATAACTAAGGCCCAGCCCTGGTTCGCTGAGCCAACCTCAGGAGGCACCTAACAGGTAGAAAGCGGTGTCTCGGTACCCGGATCGTGACAACAACACATCACATATACACCCGGAGGGCCTGCCTGTACCATGGTTGGCTGTGGCCTAACGAGTACAGTGTCCACCTGTGATGCTTGCACTCCCGGGTTCGATACACAGTTCGGCACCCAATTATTATTTTAATGTATTTATTTATTCTTTTTTAATACAATAAAGTTATTTGGTGTGTTGCTACTTCTCTTTATATAAAAAAAAACAGTACGCTTCTACAAAATACAAGGCCACGCTGCCGCCCTGTTCATTTAATTCATCTAGTTGTTACGTTGTGTACAAAATGCCGGCTAGCATAAGTAGCATTCATATTTCGGAAAGCCTTTCCAGTTCTGTTGCTTTAAATGGGCAGAAATATTGAATGAACAGTGCAACTGGGTCCCTACAGTATCTCATGAATGTGTGACTACCAGATGGTCTCCAGCCGCGCTGCCGCCCGTTCACGCTAGCTATTGATATTGTTGTCACAGTGTGTACAAAATGACGGATAGCATTAGCATAAGCAGCATTCATATTTCAGACAACTTTTCCGTTCTGTTGTTTCAAATGGGCAGAAATATTGGTGGTCATTCTGAGTTGTTCGCTCGCTGCCGTTTTTAGCAGAATAGCGATCAGGCTAAAAATGGGCGATTCTGCGCATGTGTATGGGCCGCAGGGTGCACGCGCTAAGTATTTTCACACAAAACTATTTCAGTCGCTCTGCTGATCGGTGAGTGATTGACAGGAAGTGGGTGTTTCTGGGTGGTAACTGAGCGTTTTCCGGGAGTGTGCTAAAAAATGCAGGCGTGTCAGGCTAAAACGCAGGAGTGGCTGGGGAAACAGGGGAGTGGCTAGCCGAACGCAGGGCATGTTTGTGACGTCAAACCAGGAACTAAACGGACTGAGGTGATCGCAATCTAGGAGTAGGTCTGGAGCTACTCGGAAACTGCAGGGAAATATTTAATAGCAGAACTGCTAATCTTTCGTTCGCAATTCTGCTAAGCTAAGATACACTCCCAGAGGGCGGCGGCCTAGCGTGTGCAATGCTGCTAAAAGCAGCTAGCGAGCAAACAACTCGGAATGAGGGCCCTTGAATGCAAAGTGCAACTGGGTACCTATAGTATCTCATGAATGTATGACTACCAGATGGTCTCCAGCCACACTGCCGCCCGTTCACGCTAGCTATTGATATTGTCGTTACAGTGTGTACAAAATGCCGGCTAGCATTAGCATAAGCAGCATTCATATTTCGGACAGCTTTTCCAGTTCTGTTGCTTCAAATGGGCAGAAATATTGAATGAACAGTGCAACTGGGTCCCTACAGTATCTCATGAATGTATGACTACCAGATGGTCTCCAGCCGCGCTGCCGCCCGTTCACGCTAGCTATTGATATTGTCGTCACATGGCCAGGACCTGCGCAATGAATCTTAATTTTTCTGTGTCACTGTCCCTTTGTCCCCATTATTATGCGTCACTGTCCCTTTGTCCCCATTTTTCTGTAAGTGTCACTGGGGGCAATTCAGACCTGATCGCTGCTGTGCATTTTCACACAGTGGGTGATCTGGCCTGAAATGCGCGTGCATATGCACCGCAATGCGCAGGCTCAATGGACCGCAGCAACGTGGATCGCCGGTCAGCGACGGGTCGATCGCACAGGCATTTGCAAGGAGATTGACAGGAAGAGGGCATTTGTGGGTGGCAGCTGACCGTTTTCAAGGAGTGTCTGGAAAAATGCAGGCATGTCCAAGCTTTGGAAGGGAGGGTGTCTGGCGTCAAATCTGATCCCGGACAGACTGATGTGATCGCGGCGGCTGAGTAAGTCCTGGTCTGCACAGAGACTGCACAAATCAGTTTGTGCAGCTCTGTAACACATGCGATCGCACACTTGCACAGCTAAAATACCCTCCCCCTGTAGGCGGCGACTATCTGATCGCAGGGCTGCAAAAATCGCTGCCCAGAGATCAGGTCTGAATTACCCCCACTGTCCCTTCATCCCCATTGTTCTGTGTCACTGTCCCTATGTATTTTTTCTGTAAGTGTTAATGTCCCTGCGTCCCCATAGTTCTGGAAGTGTCACTGTCCATGTGTTCCCATTGTTCTGGAAGCGTTACTGTTCCTGCATCCCTTTTATTCTATAAAGGTCACTGACCCTTCGTCCCCATTTATCTGTAAGTGTCACTGTCCCTTCGTCCCCATTTATCTGTAAGTGTCACTGTCCCTTCGTCCCCATTTATCTGTAAGTGTCACTGTCCCTTCATCCCCATTTTTCTGTAAATGTCACTGTCCCTTCGTCCCCATTTATCTGTAAGTGTCACTGTCCCTTCGTCCCCATTTTTCTGTAAATGAACCTGTCCGTGTCCCCATTGTTCTGTGTCACTGTCCCTGTGTCCCCATTGTTCTTTGTAACTGTCCCTTTGTCCCATTGTTATGTAAGTGTCACTGTCCCTGTGTCTCATTGTTTTGTATTTTATCGGACGCTTTTACCTGTTTCACGTTTTCATAGCATTCTTAACACACGTCTCCTGTTTCTATATATGTTGCTTTCCCTTTGTCCTCTTGTCCTAAAAAGAGCAACTGCCCCCCCTGCCCCCATCCTATTATTGTCCCAGGGCCAGGCTGTCTTCCCCTGTCCTGTCCCCCTCCTGTACGTGTTCCTGTTCTGTCACTGTAACCATGTCCACCTATTCTATCACTCTCCCTGTACCCCCTGCCCTGTTTTTTCTCTATGTGTCCCATTGGTGTGTATGTGTCATGTTACCACTATCCTCCTTCCACACTAGCATACAGTCGCGGTCGTAACTGCAGAAAAAGATGCAAGAAAGGGCGTAACTGCGTCAACTCCTAATCAGTCCCTATAAGGAGGGATCCCACCCCCTTCAACAAGCCCCACCCCCTCAATAGACCACACCCTATTAGGGCTACTTCCATAAATTGCCCAGGCTGGTTTTCCATCCCAAACCGCCCCTGGATACTGGAAACTGTGATGAGTGCCCAGTAGTAGTGAATGGCTCTAGGAGTATCACAGCAATACACTGGAAACTGTGGAGTGCACCAGAAATGACTGGCATTGGGAGTAACAGCAACAGATGCAGCACACTGGATTGTGGAGGTAAAATCTGGAACAACTGCACACAGAAGTTAATAAGCAGATTACAGCAGAAGTTGTTCTGGCAAAGGATTTATATAGGGCGCCCTGGCTGCTGAAAAGTTATATGAGTCATGTGAAGGGAATCAGGTCAGAGATTGGTTGAGCAGCAGTCAGGTGATCACAGGCAAGATGGCAGTGCCCATGACCTGGTGGCAGCTACTCCATGTGCGAAAACAGACATTGGTAGCAATATGGCATTGGATACCTTTTGGCAGCCTTATATTAGCAGCGCCAGATACAGTAACGGGGACCGCCAGTCCAGTGTGTGACATCCCAAAGCATCCTAAGCACTTTGCAGGCTGCAGAGTGCAATTCCAGGCAACCAGCTAGCCAAATATTAGAAACAAAAAAGGAACCAGCGCTGGCTGTGTAATGTATAAACAAACTGGACGGTTTGTTGTAAACTGAATATTAGACAATTTATCAATACACATTCAAAAGAGTATATACTATATAAATAAGGTATACATTCACATAAACCATTAAAAATAGGCAATGCCATCAGATTAATAAGGTTGGTAATGCTGTCAACTTGAAATAATTTATTTCTCAGCCAATCCACTATATTGGCTCCTATAGTTAAATCCTCATAAGGCTAGGACCTCCTCCAAAGGATCACAGTCAGCATATAAGCAATGGATATTACCAGATAGGATTATGGTCGTCCCTGGGTGTGCTGTCAGCCTTAGGAAATGTCCATTTATGGCCGAAAGGGAATCCAAATGAAGAGTGCTTAGCTGCTATTCCAGATGGTGGAGTGTGGTGTCCAATAAATGCCGAAGATGGATAACAGGAGTCCAGGATAGCTTAATGTGGTGTCGGCTCACAGGTTCAGGCTCTACGCATTTCGCTGGCTACAAGACATCCAGCTTCATCAGGAGCATATATTGAAGTGTGTGTCAGAGGCACCTTATATACCCTTTTTCAATTATATGATTGATGACACCTGTGCTAATAGGTAAATTACTTACAACAAACCGTCCAGAAAAATAATAAAAATATATGTATAGAAAAACACAAACTGGTCACAAGAGTTAATAGCATGAACAAAGTACAAAAACGAATGTTAGAAAAGGAGATATGAATGTTTATAAGTTTGAAACTGATATTATGATCAGATCACATGACCGCATCTGATCATGTGATCAGGATTATTCAGAGTCCATTGGTTCTCCCTATCAAAGATGGAGATTACTGTTAGATATGGCAAGCTGAAGTCTGGGTGTTGCGGTCACGTGACCAATCCACGTGACCAACCCATGTGACCGGGGTGCTCCATAGAGTGTTGTGGAGCCAAATGTACAGTGATGCCCCGGCTGGCATCTCCGTATCTACAGCACGTCACGTGACCTATGTCACGTGACCCGGAATTGAGAGGAAAGACAAAGTATGTTGTCATGGCAACCGGAATATATACAATCATTCATAAAAATCGATATATATAAATAAATAAAAGGAGAGCAGTGTTTTACTCATATTTATAAGGTCTCAAAAGTATTTAGTTCATAAAATCGATTGGGTTTCTTGTTAAAACCAAAAGTTCCCACATTTAAATATACAATTATATTATAATGCAACATACATATACATAAAATCTATCATCCAAAATTAAAAAGTATAATGAAAAAAGGTGTGTATATATATATATATATATATATATATATAAAAATATATGCGTATGCAGACGGACAAGAGATATGTATATATAAAATGAAAAATATATAAACATAAGAGCTATAAATATCATAGCTCTTTGATGTCTAAACAGCAATATATAGTAATACTAGTAATATCATGGGGCAGCGATGATGTTGCCCAATTGGCCCAGTGCCTTGAGTGGCAGCAGCACCCTCACACCCCTAGTTACAGCCCTGCTTATGCACTGTACAAAGCAGGCAGTGCAGTTTCTTTCACAATAACAGATATACATTTATTTATTAAATGTCTTATATAGCGCAGCATATTCCGTTGCACTTTACAATTGGAACAACAGTAATAGAACAAAACTGGATAATAAATAACAGACTGACAGACCTAGAGGTAGGTAGGCTCTGCTCGCAAGCTTACAATCTATAGGGAAATAGGCATTGATACACAAGGATAGATGCTACCTATTGCATAATGGTCCACCAGATTGCTACAGTAGGTTCTTAATGGGCTGTATGATATGATCACACAGCAATGTTGGCCAAGGGTCAGGAGGATGGGAAAGTGAAGAAAGACAAAATATGTGAGGTTATATGAGAACTGTACAGAGAGGATGTAATTAGATAGGGAGGTATTGAAGGTTATGTGGGTGGGTCCAGAATTTGATAAGCTTGTCTGAAAAGGTATGTTCACAGGGAACGCTTGAAGGTTTGTAGACTAGAGGTAACTATTATTGTGCATGGGAGGGCATTCCACAGAGTGGGTGCAGCCTGGAAAAAGTCCTGTAATTTTGAGTGGGAGCGAGTAATGCTTGTGGATGAGAGACACAGATCTTGTGCAGAGCGGAGAGGTCAGGTAGGGATATATTTTGAGATGAGCAAAGAGATGTATGTTGGTGCAGTTTGGTTAATATCATTGTATGTAAGTAAATGTATTTTATATTGAATACGGTAGAATACCGGTAACCAATGGAGGGACTGACAGAGTGGATAAAAGTCTATCAAGGAAATCATCCTTGCAGCTGCATTCAGAATGGATTGTTCTGGTGAGAGCCTATTTTTGGGAAGAGCAGTAAGGAAACTATTGCAATAATCAGTGCTGGAGATGATGAGAGCATGGATTTGAGTTTTTGCAGTGTCTTGTGTAAGGTAAGAGTCGTATTTTGGATATGTTTCTTAGATGTATGTAACATGATTTTGAGACAGATTTAAAGTAGGGAACAAAGGACAGTTCAAAGCCAAAAATGACACCTAGGCAGCAAGTTTGGTTTGTAGGGTTGATTGTAGAGATGAGCGGGTTCGGTTCCTCTGAATCCGAACCCGCCCGAACTTCAGGTTTTTTACACGGGTCCGAGCAGGCTCGGATCTTCCCGCCTTGCTCGGCTAACCCGAGCGCGCCCGAACTTCATCATCACGCTGTCGGATTCTTGCGAGGCTCGGATTCTATCGCGAGACTCGGATTCTATATAAGGAGCCGCGCGTCGCCGCCATTTTCACACGTGCATTGAGAGTCATAGGGAGAGGACGTGGCTGGCGTCCTCTCCGTTTAGAGAAGAGAGAGACACAGTATTTTGGGGAGCATTATTAGGAGGAGTACTACTATACTGTATACTACTATACTACTTGCTGAAGTGATATTTATAGATTAGATAATAGATAGTGTGACTGTAAGTGTATTATCTGACTTGTGGGGGAGACACTGACAGTGGGGAGCAGTTAGAGTCTGAGAGCAGGACTCAGGAGTACATATAACGTACAGTGCACACTTTTGCTGCCAGAGTCAGTGCCACACTGCCATTGTTGTGACCACACTGACCACCAGTATAATAATATATTTTGTGATTGTCTGCTTAGGCCTCGGAGTACTAGTTGCAAGTTGCAACGTGACCTGAAGTGACCACCAGTTTAATAATCAATCACCACCAGTTTAATATATATATATATATATATATATATATATATATATATAATTGTATATAATATATATATATATAATATTGTATACCACCTACCCGTGTTTTTTTTTTTTTTCATTCTTCTTTATACATACTACTATAGTAGCTTACTGTAGCAGTCTGCGGTGCTGTGCTGACCTGACAGTGTCCAGCAGGTCCGTCATCAGTCATTACATAATAAATTTATATAGTACCTGTCCGGTTGCAGTACTAGTGATATTATATTGATTTCATCTCATTATCAATAATTTATCATCCAGTCTAGACTCTATATTAGCAGCAGACACAGTACGTTAGTCCACTGCTGTAGCTACCTCTGTGTCGGCACTCGGCAGTCCATCCATAATTGTATACCACCTACCCGTGGTTTTTTTTTTTTCTTTCTTCTTTGTACATACTACTATAGAGTATAGTAGCTTACTGTAGCAGTCTGCGGTGCTGCTGAGCTGACAGTGTCCAGCAGGTCCGTCATCAGTCATCATTACCTAATAAATATATTATCTACCTGTCCGGCTGCAGTACTAGTGATATTATATATACATACATATATATATTGATTTCATCTCATTATCAATCATCCAGTCTATATTAGCAGCAGACACAGTACGTTAGTCCACGGCTGTAGCTACCTCTGTGTCGGCACTCGGCAGTCCATCCATAATTGTATACCACCTACCCGTGGTTTTTTTCTTTTCTTTCTTCTTTGTACATACTACTATAGTATAGTAGCTTACTGTAGCAGTCTGCGGTGCTGCTGAGCTGACAGTGTCCAGCAGGTCCGTCATCAGTCATCATTACCTAATAAATATATTATCTACCTGTCCGGCTGCAGTACTAGTGATATTATATATACATACATATATATATTGATTTCATCTCATTATCAATCATCCAGTCTATATTAGCAGCAGACACAGTACGTTAGTCCACGGCTGTAGCTACCTCTGTGTCGGCACTCGGCAGTCCATCCATAATTGTATACCACCTACCCGTGGTTTTTTTTTTTTCTTTCTTCTTTGTACATACTACTATAGAGTATAGTAGCTTACTGTAGCAGTCTGCGGTGCTGCTGAGCTGACCAGTGTCCAGCAGGTCCGTCATCAGTCATCATTACCTAATAAATATATTATCTACCTGTCCGGCTGCAGTACTAGTGATATTATATATACATACATATATATATTGATTTCATCTCATTATCAATCATCCAGTCTATATTAGCAGCAGACACAGTACGTTAGTCCACGGCTGTAGCTACCTCTGTGTAGGCACTCGGCAGTCCATCCATAATTGTATACCACCTACCCGTGGTTTTTTTTTTTCTTTCTTCTTTGTACATACTACTATAGTATAGTAGCTTACTGTAGCAGTCTGCGGTGCTGCTGAGCTGACAGTGTCCAGCAGGTCCGTCATCAGTCATCATTACCTAATAAATATATTATCTACCTGTCCGGCTGCAGTACTAGTGATATTATATATACATACATATATATATTGATTTCATCTCATTATCAATCATCCAGTCTATATTAGCAGCAGACACAGTACGTTAGTCCACGTCTGTAGCTACCTCTGTGTCGGCACTCGGCAGTCCATCCATAATTGTATACCACCTACCCGTGGTTTTTTTTTCTTTCTTCTTTGTACATACTACTATAGTATAGTAGCTTACTGTAGCAGTCTGCGGTGCTGCTGAGCTGACAGTGTCCAGCAGGTCCGTCATCAGTCATCATTACCTAATAAATATATTATCTACCTGTCCGGCTGCAGTACTAGTGATATTATATATACATACATATATATATTGATTTCATCTCATTATCAATCATCCAGTCTATATTAGCAGCAGACACAGTACGTTAGTCCACGGCTGTAGCTACCTCTGTGTCGGCACTCGGCAGTCCATCCATAATTGTATACCACCTACCCGTGGTTTTTTTTTCTTTCTTCTTTGTACATACTACTATAGTATAGTAGCTTACTGTAGCAGTCTGCGGTGCTGCTGAGCTGACAGTGTCCAGCAGGTCCGTCATCAGTCATCATTACCTAATAAATATATTATCTACCTGTCCGGCTGCAGTACTAGTGATATTATATATACATACATATATATATTGATTTCATCTCATTATCAATCATCCAGTCTATATTAGCAGCAGACACAGTACGTTAGTCCACGTCTGTAGCTACCTCTGTGTCGGCACTCGGCAGTCCATCCATAATTGTATACCACCTACCCGTGGTTTTTTTTTTCTTTCTTCTTTGTACATACTACTATAGTATAGTAGCTTACTGTAGCAGTCTGCGGTGCTGCTGAGCTGACAGTGTCCAGCAGGTCCGTCATCAGTCATCATTACCTAATAAATATATTATCTACCTGTCCGGCTGCAGTACTAGTGATATTATATATACATACATATATATATTGATTTCATCTCATTATCAATCATCCAGTCTATATTAGCAGCAGACACAGTATGTTAGTCCATGGCTATAGCTACCTCTGTGTCGGCACTCGGCAGTCCATCCATAATTGTATACCACCTACCCGTGGTTTTTTTTTTCTTTCTTCTTTGTACATACTACTATAGTATAGTAGCATACTGTAGCAGTCTGCGGTGCTGCTGAGCTGACAGTGTCCAGCAGGTCCGTCATCAGTCATCATTACCTAATAAATATATTATCTACCTGTCCGGCTGCAGTACTAGTGATATTATATATACATACATATATATATTGATTTCATCTCATTATCAATCATCCAGTCTATATTAGCAGCAGACACAGTACGTTAGTCCACGGCTGTAGCTACCTCTGTGTCGGCACTCGGCAGTCCATCCATAATTGTATACCACCTACCCGTGGTTTTTTTTTCTTTCTTCTTTGTACATACTACTATAGTATAGTAGCTTACTGTAGCAGTCTGCGGTGCTGCTGAGCTGACAGTGTCCAGCAGGTCCGTCATCAGTCATCATTACCTAATAAATATATTATCTACCTGTCCGGCTGCAGTACTAGTGATATTATATATACATACATATATATATTGATTTCATCTCATTATCAATCATCCAGTCTATATTAGCAGCAGACACAGTACGTTAGTCCACGGCTGTAGCTACCTCTGTGTCGGCACTCGGCAGTCCATCCATAATTGTATACCACCTACCCGTGGTTTTTTTTTTCTTTCTTCTTTGTACATACTACTATAGTATAGTAGCTTACTGTAGCAGTCTGCGGTGCTGCTGAGCTGACAGTGTCCAGCAGGTCCGTCATCAGTCATCATTACCTAATAAATATATTATCTACCTGTCCGGCTGCAGTACTAGTGATATTATATATACATACATATATATATTGATTTCATCTCATTATCAATCATCCAGTCTATATTAGCAGCAGACACAGTACGTTAGTCCACGTCTGTAGCTACCTCTGTGTCGGCACTCGGCAGTCCATCCATAATTGTATACCACCTACCCGTGGTTTTTTTTTTCTTTCTTCTTTGTACATACTACTATAGTATAGTAGCTTACTGTAGCAGTCTGCGGTGCTGCTGAGCTGACAGTGTCCAGCAGGTCCGTCATCAGTCATCATTACCTAATAAATATATTATCTACCTGTCCGGCTGCAGTACTAGTGATATTATATATACATACATATATATATTGATTTCATCTCATTATCAATCATCCAGTCTATATTAGCAGCAGACACAGTATGTTAGTCCACGGCCATAGCTACCTCTGTGTCGGCACTCGGCAGTCCATCCATAATTGTATACCACCTACCCGTGGTTTTTTTTTTCTTTCTTCTTTGTACATACTACTATAGTATAGTAGCTTACTGTAGCAGTCTGCGGTGCTGCTGAGCTGACAGTGTCCAGCAGGTCCGTCATCAGTCATCATTACCTAATAAATATATTATCTACCTGTCCGGCTGCAGTACTAGTGATATTATATATACATACATATATATATTGATTTCATCTCATTATCAATCATCCAGTCTATATTAGCAGCAGACACAGTACGTTAGTCCACGGCTGTAGATACCTCTGTGTCGGCACTCGGCAGTCCATCCATAATTGTATACCACCTACCCGTGGTTTTTTTTTCTTTCTTCTTTGTACATACTACTATAGTATAGTAGCTTACTGTAGCAGTCTGCGGTGCTGCTGAGCTGACAGTGTCCAGCAGGTCCGTCATCAGTCATCATTACCTAATAAATATATTATCTACCTGTCCGGCTGCAGTACTAGTGATATTATATATACATACATATATATATTGATTTCATCTCATTATCAATCATCCAGTCTATATTAGCAGCAGACACAGTACGTTAGTCCACGGCTGTAGCTACCTCTGTGTCGGCACTCGGCAGTCCATCCATAATTGTATACCACCTACCCGTGGTTTTTTTTTTCTTTCTTCTTTGTACATACTACTATAGTATAGTAGCTTACTGTAGCAGTCTGCGGTGCTGCTGAGCTGACAGTGTCCAGCAGGTCCGTCATCAGTCATCATTACCTAATAAATATATTATCTACCTGTCCGGCTGCAGTACTAGTGATATTATATATACATACATATATATATTGATTTCATCTAATTATCAATCATCCAGTCTATATTAGCAGCAGACACAGTACGTTAGTCCACGGCTGTAGCTACCTCTGTGTCGGCACTCGGCAGTCCATCCATAATTGTATACCACCTACCCGTGGTTTTTTTTTTCTTTCTTCTTTGTACATACTACTATAGTATAGTAGCTTACTGTAGCAGTCTGCGGTGCTGCTGAGCTGACAGTGTCCAGCAGGTCCGTCATCAGTCATCATTACCTAATAAATATATTATCTACCTGTCCGGCTGCAGTACTAGTGATATTATATATACATACATATATATATATTGATTTCATCTCATTATCAATCATCCAGTCTATATTAGCAGCAGACACAGTACGTTAGTCCACGGCTGTAGCTACCTCTGTGTCGGCACTCGGCAGTCCATCCATAATTGTATACCACCTACCCGTGTTTTTTTTTTCCTTTCTTCTTTGTACATACTACTATAGTATAGTAGCTTACTGTAGCAGTCTGCAGTGCTGCTGAGCTGACAGTGTCCAGCAGGTCCGTCATCAGTCATCATTACCTAATAAATATATTATCTACCTGTCCGGCTGCAGTACTAGTGATATTATATATACATACATATATATATTGATTTCATCTCATTATCAATCATCCAGTCTATATTAGCAGCAGACACAGTACGGTAGTCCACGGCTGTAGCTACCTCTGTGTCGGCACTCGGCAGTCCATCCATGAGTATACTAGTATCCATCCATCTCCATTGTTTACCTGAGGTGCCTTTTAGTTGTGCCTATTAAAATATGGAGAACAAAAATGTTGAGGTTCCAAAATTAGGGAAAGATCAAGATCCACTTCCACCTCGTGCTGAAGCTGCTGCCACTAGTCATGGCCGAGACGATGAAATGCCAGCAACGTCGTCTGCCAAGGCCGATGCCCAATGTCATAGTACAGAGCATTTCAAATCCAAAACACCAAATATCAGTAAAAAAAGGACTCCAAAACCTAAAATAAAATTGTCGGAGGAGAAGCGTAAACTTGCCAATATGCCATTTACCACACGGAGTGGCAAGGAACGGCTGAGGCCCTGGCCTATGTTCATGGCTAGTGGTTCAGCTTCACATGAGGATGGAAGCACTCAGCCTCTCGCTAGAAAACTGAAAAGACTCAAGCTGGCAAAAGCACCGCAAAGAACTGTGCGTTCTTCGAAATCCCAAATCCACAAGGAGAGTCCAATTGTGTCGGTTGCGATGCCTGACCTTCCCAACACTGGACATGAAGAGCATGCACCTTCCACCATTTGCACGCCCCCTGCAAGTGCTGGAAGGAGCACCCGCAGTCCAGTTCCTGATAGTCAGATTGAAGATGTCAGTGTTGAAGTACACCAGGATGAGGAGGATATGGGTGTTGCTGGCGCTGGGGAGGAAATTGACCAGGAGGATTCTGATGGTGAGGTGGTTTGTTTAAGTCAGGCACCCGGGGAGACACCTGTTGTCCGTGGGAGGAATATGGCCGTTGACATGCCTGGTGAAAATACAAAAAAAATCAGCTCTTCAGTGTGGAGGTATTTCAACAGAAAAGCGGACAACAGGTGTCAAGCCGTGTGTTGCCTTTGTCAAGCTGTAATAAGTAGGGGTAAGGACGTTAACCACCTCGGAACATCCTCCCTTATACGTCACCTGCAGCGCATTCATAATAAGTCAGTGACAAGTTCAAAAACTTTGGGTGACAGCGGAAGCAGTCCACTGACCAGTAAATCCCTTCCTCTTGTAACCAAGCTCACGCAAACCACCCCACCAACTCCCTCAGTGTCAATTTCCTCCTTCCCCAGGAATGCCAATAGTCCTGCAGGCCATGTCACTGGCAATTCTGACGATTCCTCTCCTGCCTGGGATTCCTCCGATGCATCCTTGCGTGTAACGCCTACTGCTGCTGGCGCTGCTGTTGTTGCTGCTGGGAGTCGATGGTCATCCCAGAGGGGAAGTCGGAAGACCACTTGTACTACTTCCAGTAAGCAATTGACTGTCCAACAGTCCTTTGCGAGGAAGATGAAATATCACAGCAGTCATCCTGCTGCAAAGCGGATAACTGAGGCCTTGACAACTATGTTGGTGATAGACGTGCGTCCGGTATCCGCCGTTAGTTCACAGGGAACTACACAATTTCTTGAGGTAGTGTGCCCCCGTTACCAAATACCATCTAGGTTCCACTTCTCTAGGCAGGCGATACCGAAAATGTACACAGACCTCAGAAAAAGACTCACCAGTGTCCTAAAAAATGCAGCTGTACCCAATGTCCACTTAACCACGGACATGTGGACAAGTGGAGCAGGGCAGGGTCAGGACTATATGACTGTGACAGCCCACTGGGTAGATGTATGGACTCCCGCCGCAAGAACAGCAGCGGCGGCACCAGTAGCAGCATCTCGCAAACGCCAACTCTTTCCTAGGCAGGCTACGCTTTGTATCACCGCTTTCCAGAATACGCACACAGCTGAAAACCTCTTACGGCAACTGAGGAAGATCATCGCGGAATGGCTTACCCCAATTGGACTCTCCTGTGGATTTGTAGCATCGGACAACGCCAGCAATATTGTGTGTGCATTAAATATGGGCAAATTCCAGCACGTCCCATGTTTTGCACATACCTTGAATTTGGTGGTGCAGAATTTTTAAAAAAACGACAGGGGCGTGCAAGAGATGCTGTCGGTGGCCAGAAGAATTGCGGGACACTTTCGGCGTACAGGCACCACGTACAGAAGACTGGAGCACCACCAAAAACTACTGAACCTGCCCTGCCATCATCTGAAGCAAGAAGTGGTAACGAGGTGGAATTCAACCCTCTATATGCTTCAGAGGTTGGAGGAGCAGCAAAAGGCCATTCAAGCCTATACAATTGAGTACGATATAGGAGGTGGAATGCACCTGTCTCAAGCGCAGTGGAGAATGATTTCAACGTTGTGCAAGGTTCTGATGCCCTTTGAACTTGCCACACGTGAAGTCAGTTCAGACACTGCCAGCCTGAGTCAGGTCATTCCCCTCATCAGGCTTTTGCAGAAGAAGCTGGAGACATTAAAGGAGGAGCTAACACGGAGCGATTCCGCTAGGCATGTGGGACTTGTGGATGGAGCCCTTAATTCGCTTAACTAGGATTCACGGGTGGTCAATCTGTTGAAATCAGAGCACTACATTTTGGCCACCGTGCTCGATCCTAGATTTAAAGCCTACCTTGGATCTCTCTTTCCGGCAGACACAAGTCTGCTGGGGTTGAAAGACCTGCTGGTGAGAAAATTGTCAAGTCAAGCGGAACGCGACCTGTCAACATCTCCTCCTTCACATTCTCCCGCAACTGGGGGTGCGAGGAAAAGGCTCAGAATTCCGAGCCCACCCGCTGGCGGTGATGCAGGGCAGTCTGGAGCGACTGCTGATGCTGACATCTGGTCCGGACTGAAGGACCTGACAACGATTACGGACATGTCGTCTACTGTCACTGCATATGATTCTCTCACCATTGAAAGAATGGTGGAGGATTATATGAGTGACCGCATCCAAGTAGGCACGTCACACAGTCCGTACTTATACTGGCAGGAAAAAGAGGCAATTTGGAGGCCCTTGCACAAACTGGCTTTATTCTACCTAAGTTGCCCTCCCACAAGTGTGTACTCCGAAAGAGTGTTTAGTGCCGCCGCTCACCTTGTCAGCAATCGGCGTACGAGGTTACATCCAGAAAATGTGGAGAAGATGATGTTCATTAAAATGAATTATAATCAATTCCTCCGTGGAGACATTGACCAGCAGCAATTGCCTCCACAAAGTACACAGGGAGCTGAGATGGTGGATTCCAGTGGGGACGAATTGATAATCTGTGAGGAGGGGGATGTACACGGTGATATATCGGAGGATGATGATGAGGTGGACATCTTGCCTCTGTAGAGCCAGTTTGTGCAAGGAGAGATTAATTGCTTCTTTTTTGGTGGGGGTCCAAACCAACCCGTCATTTCAGTCACAGTCGTGTGGCAGACCCTGTCACTGAAATGATGGGTTGGTTAAAGTGTGCATGTCCTGTTTATACAACATAAGGGTGGGTGGGAGGGCCCAAGGACAATTCCATCTTGCACCTCTTTTTTCTTTAATTTTTCTTTGCGTCATGTGCTGTTTGTGGAATGTTTTTTGGAAGGGCCATCCTGCGTGACACTACAGTGCCACTCCTAGATGGGCCCGGTGTTTGTGTCGGCCACTAGGGTCGCTTATCTTACTCACACAGCTACCTCATTGCGCCTCTTTTTTTCTTTGCGTCATGTGCTGTTTGGGGAGGGTTTTTTGGAAGGGCCATCCTGCGTGACACTGCAGTGCCACTCCTAGATGGGCACGGTGTTTGTGTCGGCCACTAGGGTCGCTTATCTTACTCACACAGCTACCTCATTGCGCCTCTTTTTTTCTTTGCGTCATGTGCTGTTTGGGGAGGGTTTTTTGGAAGGGCCATCCTGCGTGACACTGCAGTGCCACTCCTAGATGGGCCCGGTGTTTGTGTCGGCCACTAGGGTCGCTTATCTTACTCACACAGCTACCTCATTGCGCCTCTTTTTTTCTTTGCGTCATGTGCTGTTTGGGGAGGGTTTTTTGGAAGGGCCATCCTGCGTGACACTGCAGTGCCACTCCTAGATGGGCCCGGTGTTTGTGTCGGCCACTAGGGTCGCTTATCTTACTCACACAGCTACCTCATTGCGCCTCTTTTTTTCTTTGCGTCATGTGCTGTTTGGGGAGGGTTTTTTGGAAGGGCCATCCTGCGTGACACTGCAGTGCCACTCCTAGATGGGCACGGTGTTTGTGTCGGCCACTAGGGTCGCTTATCTTACTCACACAGCTACCTCATTGCGCCTCTTTTTTTCTTTGCATCATGTGCTGTTTGGGGAGGGTTTTTTGGAAGGGCCATCCTGCGTGACACTGCAGTGCCACTCCTAGATGGGCCCGGTGTTTGTGTCGGCCACTAGGGTCGCTTATCTTACTCACACAGCTACCTCATTGCGCCTCTTTTTTTCTTTGCGTCATGTGCTGTTTGGGGAGTGTTTTTTGGAAGGGCCATCCTGCGTGACACTGCAGTGCCACTCCTAGATGGGCACGGTGTTTGTGTTGGCCACTAGGGTCGCTTAGCTTAGTCATCCAGCGACCTAGGTGCAAATTTTAGGACTAAAAATAATATTGTGAGGTGTGAGGTATTCAGAATAGACTGAAAATGAGTGGAAATTATGGTTTTTGAGGTTAATAATACTTTGGGATCAAAATGACCCCCAAATTCTATGATTTAAGCTGTTTTTTAGTGTTTTTTAAAAAAAACACCCGAATCCAAAACACACCCAAATCCGACAAAAAAAATTCGGTGAGGTTTTGCCAAAACGCGGTCGAACCCAAAACACGGCCGCGGAACCGAACCCAAAACCAAAACACAAAACCCGAAAAATTTCAAGTGCACATCTCTAGTTGATTGTTGAGTTATCCACAGTGATAGAGATATCAGGTTGGTAAGTATAACATGAAACACAGCATTGAAGTACTGAGTTTCACTAACAGGAATACAAGTACTCACAAAGCATAGCTTTCAGAGGGAAGTGGTTACAATCGGAATCCTGACAGGCGGTGAAATGCCGCCACCGGAATACCGGCAACACAGGCTATTCTCCCTCTGTGGGTGTCCAAGACACCGATAGAGGGAGAGTATAACCTGTGGCAAACATAGCGAGCCACCATGCCCGCAGCATGGCGAACAAAGCGATCCCACATAGGGCTTTTTTAGCACTTACCCCGCTGCCCGCATTCTGGTGGACAGGATCCCACTGTCGGGATCATGACAGCCGGCATCCTGTCCGCCGGGGAATCGTATGTATTCCTTTTAAAGACAGATATATTTTAATGACATTTCCACTAGGGGTTATTTTAATAACAGAGTACAAATATACAAAAGTGCAGTTCACCATAATAACTTATGTTATGAAATACAGCCAGAAATTTTTTTCTATTAAAAAAGTGCAGCTACAATGAAAAAAGCTACTGTAGTTACTGAAACTACTGGAGGTCCATTGACTAGGTTAATGAGTACCTGATCTATTATGAATCTGTAATGGGCTAGTCTGATGAGAATGAGAGAAGAAGAACTTCCTGTCACAATCCTGGATACAACCTCTCTTTGTAAGAAGAGCAGGGTCTTGAAGACTGTGATGATCAGGTGCCACAGGGCAGATTCTGGTGACATTAGTTCCGTCATGGTGAAAAAGTACATCATGTCACCCCCTGCACTTGCCTTTTGGATTTCCCATCTGTGATCTCTTGAAAGAAGGTCAGTGGACATTCATGGGCTTGGGAGCAGGGCCTTTCTACCTCTATGTCTGTTCTTTATTACCAAGTTTTGTTTTATCATTGTTGTTTCCAAATGTAAAGTGCAATGGAATTTGCTGTGCTATATAAGAAACTGTTAATAAATAAATAACTAAATAAATAATTCATGGTTAAAGCTCATTAACAGTTTTTAGCAAAAGTATGAATGGGGACAAATATATGGGTGGGAACAGCAGTTAGATATCAGCTCTGGGCCGAACTGTAAACATAATTATCTTCTTCAAAAACTCAAACCAACTCTGAACGCAGTGGGGCTGATTTAAGAGCAAATCAAAAGAAAGCAGAAAATTTGCACCTTGGCAAAAACCATGTTGCACTGGAGGTGGGACACATTTAAAAAGTGCAGAGAGATTTAAAGTTGGAAAGGGCATGCCCTAGTGGATCTCAAAATTGCCATGTACAAATAAAGTTGCCCAGTATTTGTGGGCTACATGCAAAGCAGACAGTATTTACCCCTGCATTGCCACATGGTTTGTCCATGTGTAAAGTTGCTAATATTGGTGGTAATTCCGAGTTGTTCGCTCGTTGCCGATTTTCTCTATATTGCGATTAGTCCCTTACTGCGCATGCGCAAGGTTTGCAGAGCGCATACGCTTAGTTATTTTACACAAAAGTAAGGTATTTTACTCACGGCATAACAAGGATTTTTCATTGTTCTGGTGATCGGAGTGTGACTGACAGGAAGTGGGTGTTTCTGGGCGGAAACTGGCCGTTTTCTGGGAGTTTGCGAAAAACGCTGGCGTTTCTGGGAAAAACGCTGGAGTGTCTGAAGAAACGGGGGAGTGTCTGGGCGAACGCTGGTTGTGTTTGTGACGTCAAACCAGGAACGAAACTGACTGAACTGATCGCAATGGCTGAGTAAGTCTGGAGCTACTCAGAAACTGCTAAGAATTTTCTATTCGCAATTCTGCTAATCTTTCGTTCGCAATTCTGCTATGCTAAGAAACACTCCCAGAGGGCGGCGGCTTAGCGTGTGCAATGCTGCTAAAAGCAGCTAGCTAGCGAACCACTCGGAATGAGGGCCATTTTGCTTTGCTCCCAACTTAGAAGCAGCCCATACAGTTCAAAACAATCATTGCCATCTCTGTTACTTCTCTATGACCTCTTGGGATGACTTAGTGGCAGTAGCTACAGTTCAATCAGTGAAATTGGGAAGTCCATTTTCGGAAACACAGTTTCTCTAAGCTTGTTGATAACCACAATAATGCCCATGCTGCATAAATACAAAATTTGCAGAAGAACAAGAAGGTTCAGTTAAGGTAAATGGAGATGGATATCCATGGTGGTCAGCAGCTGGCTGTCTTCTAAAAGGACTTTTCTATCTTTCATATCTCCATGTTTCACTACTCCACCATGCACTGCCTTATCATTCCATCCATACCACACCACTTCTACAAGGAGGATTTTTTTTTAATATAATCAGTTTTTATAAAGGGTTTTAAAAGACATAAATAAAGAAAGGAAAACACCTATGCAGTTACAAATACAGAAACACCAACACAAATAAAACTGATAAACACAAATCAAATTGTACAGGTGTCAAAAGGAGAGGTAGCAACCCTGCAGAAGCGAATGGAAGTGTCAGAGGTAATATATACCAAGTATGTAGGCAGATAGAGTTTAACAACTGAGGAGCAGGGTATACTCCAAAGAAATATCACAGGGAAATCTAGCTATGTCGGCAAGAGAACTGTGTTGCACAGCAGCAGTTAAAGGTGTTTTTATACATAAGGAACATGAAAACTAATAGAGGAACAGAATAGGAGCGCCAGAGGGCAACAAGGGTAGAAGTAAAGAGAAGTAGGAAGTAAGAAAGGGAGAGAGAAAGAAAAAGGGGGGTAAGAGAAGTGGGAGGTACCACTTGGCAAGTTATGGGAGAAAGAGAATTAAGAATTTTAGTTATTATCGAAGGGAGTGGCTAAGTAGGCCCAGGAAGCCTTGTATTCCAGCCAAGGGGACAATGTGGAATCAAATTCACGAGATTTACCTATCGATGAGAGGAACAGATCCTCCATTCTCATGAAATAATCTAGTTTAGTGAACCATGCACGACTCGTAGGAGGGAGGTGGGACCTCCACATGGACGGGATTACAGCACGTGCTGCGTTGCTTAAATGTAGCAAAAGGGAATGTTTGTGTTGGGACATTGGAATTGTGGAGTGATTAATAAGCCAGAATGCTGGATCATGCAGGATTTGAGTCTTAAGGATGGACTGAGAGATACGTATAACCTCTCACCAGAAGGGTTGGATCAGTGGACAAGTTCACCAAATATGTAGAAGGGTGCCAGATGGGGAGGAACAATGCCAACAGAGGGCTGATGAGGAGGGATACATAGCATGGAGAAGAGAGGGGTGCCTGTACCACCTTGTCACAACCTTATATTGAGTCTCTCTGACCTGGACATAGACAGAGCTCATGTGGGTTTTTAAGAAATCTTTTTCCCAGTCTCTAGGCGACAGGGAAATGCCCAGGTCCCTCTCCCACGCCACAGCAAAGGATGGAGTATCGAGAGGTTGGGAATGGCAAACAATCTTGTAAAGTGTGGAAATAGTGTGAGTCAGGTCAAGAACAGCAACACAGAGTTTCTCAAAGAGGGTCAATTCTCTAGCGGCGTTCCGGAGTCTAGTGCCAGTTATCAAAAAGTGTCTTATTTGTAGGAACTTTCAAAAGTCATGTTGGGGGATGTCCCACTTCGCCCTCAGGTCTGAGAACTGTTTGACTCCAGTCGACCAACCATAAAACCTACCTGATCATTGTGAACCAAGAGAGGGATCAGCGCACTCAGTCTATTCGCCAAAATCTTCGCATAGATTTTGAGATCTACGTTGAGGAGGGAGATGGGTCTGTAGCTGGAGCTGGCCGAAGGGTCTTTGCCTGTTTCGGTATCACCGAAACATGGGCCTCCAGAGAATCACGGGAGAAATGAGAGCCAGATGCAATTGAGTTAAATGCACGAAGGAGAAGAGGGTGCAACCTATCCTTAAACACCTTATAGTATGCGATAGTGAATACGTCAGGGCCAGGACTTTTTCCCGACGGCATAGAGTAGATTGCTTGGTCTAGCTCTTGGGCTGTGAAAGGGGCTTCTAGTATACTAAGCTTCGAGGGCGGGAGGACAGGATAATCAATGAACTTCAGATAGTCCCTTATTTTTTGGAGTGAAAGGTGGGGCTCTACATCTGAGGGAGCACTCTCTAGGTTATAAAGCAAGTTGTAAAATTGTGCCAAGCAAG
Organism: Pseudophryne corroboree; assembly: GCF_028390025.1. Taxonomy (NCBI): domain Eukaryota; kingdom Metazoa; phylum Chordata; class Amphibia; order Anura; family Myobatrachidae; genus Pseudophryne; species Pseudophryne corroboree. Next base: position 490,324,905 of record NC_086449.1, on the reverse strand, counting down.
CCCCAATCTCAGGTGATTTGATTATGGGGACCCCTCTGTCGTCCTTCACTGAACTAATAAATGAAGCTGAGTGTTGGGCTCGTACAGCGTGAGCCAGGTCTCGGCCAGGCTTATTGCCCCATTGATAGTATTTCCGTTTACGTTTACGGATGGAATGAATTATATTGTCAGAGAGGAGTTTATTCAGCTGAGAGCGGGCTTCCGACAATTCTACTAGGGTCACGTCTGACAGTGATACTTTGTGAGATGTCTCGAAGGCATGAATCTTAAGTAGTAGTCCTGAGATCAGAGATTGCCTCTGTTTCCTTTTGTAAGTGCGCAGTTGTATCAACTTGCCATGAAGGACACATTTATGTGCCTCCCACACAGTGAGGTGGGAGACATCATCTGTAACATTCGTGGCAATATAATCGTCTAGGGCCTTGTCTAAGGCGTCCCTACAGAGTGTGTCATAGAGAAGAGACTCATTGAGTCTTCAGGTCCATTCTTTATGGGAACCATGAGGGAGGGCCAAAGTCAAAGTCACCGGGGGGCGTGGTCAGGCCAGGTGATAGAGCCAATAGTGGCATCTATGAGAAGCGGGAGATGTCTGTGGCTAAGGAATAAGTAATCAATGCGGGAGTAAACCCGGTGAGGGTGTGAATAAAAGGAGTAGTCACGTCCTGAGGGGTTAAGGGTTCTCCAGGAGTCAGCTAGTTGTTGTGTGAAGTAGGCGTTTAACACGGCGATATTTGGATGCAACGAATCTAGAGGTTTGGGATGACATGTCAGTGCTTGGGTCCAATGTCCAGTTGAAGTCACCACCTAAAACAGTGACACCCTGGAATAGAGAGTCTAACCTCGGGAGGTGGGTATTGAAGAAAGACAGTTGGGACTGGTTCGGGGCGTAAATCACTGCAAAAGTGAACATTTGCTCAAAGATTTTGCAAGTCAAAAGAAGGAGCCTACCCGGTACCACCCTATGTACGGTAACGTCTAAAACACGCAAGTACCTGGAAAAACAATAGCCACTCCCTTGGATTTGCTACCTGGGGTGTTACAGTAGTACGTTGAGGGTAAGTAGCGACTGGTTATAGAGGGGTTATGAATTCCAACCTTAAAATGGGTCTCCTGCACTAATGCTACATCTGCTCTTTCAGATCTCAACAGACGTAGAAGGCTAGATCTCTTCTCCGGCGAGTTGAGAGCATGCGCATTGAGGGACAGCACTTTAATCTTCCCCGGGACACTCATGGTGGAATGAAGTAAAACAAGTTCCCACAAACCTGAAAGTAGAGGGATAGAGAAGGGGGAGAAGGAAGAACAAGCATGGAAAAAGAGACAAAAAAGAAAGAAATACAAAAACAATGTAATAACATCATCAAAAGACCCGCAGGAGAGAGACTGAACCGTATTACCGTCAGTCTCCCTACCGGCATAGAGCCAAAGGTAGGTGTTATGGGGGTAACGGGAGTGAACCGCAACAGGAACCATGATAAAAGAAAAAACATGTTTAAAACTGACACAAGAAAAAAAGGAGAGGACAAAATCCTACATTAAGAAAAGTGGCCAGTGGGGGACAAGGGCAGCAGAAAAGTCCACAGCCGTCCCCCACCACCGGCCAACATGAGCAAGCATATTAACCATTTATCAATAACCTCCGTAAACAGCTGGGAGTTAACACTTAACATGTGTGAGAACCCTTCGAGAAAGAAAAAATACCCTCCAACATTGCGTTATCAGCAAGAGTTTCTGTAGGAGGAAAAAAGAGCAGGAACACCAATATCAATTAGAAGGGTCCTTTACAGCAAATCGGTCTTGGAGGGAGATGTAGTTGACTGGGATCCCCTCCTGGCGCCCCGAACCTCATGCGATGGTTGCGAGCTAGGAGCCCGCTTAGGGAGAGGAACATCAGGAAGAGGAAACTCCCAATCTGGAATGGACAATGGAGGTAGACCTAATGAGAAGCAGAACGGGGTGAGGTCTGCGTGGGAAGATAGGGTGTACCATTTCCCAGAGGAACAGGCTTGGAGGTTAAAAGGGAAACCCCAACAGTAACGTAGCTGGCGTTTCCGTAGCTCGTCCGTGAGGGGCTTCAAGGATTTCCGCTGCTGGAGTGTGTACCAAGAAAGGTCTTGATAGAGGCTTATAGCACAGCCATTGAAGTCGATACCATCCAATTGCCTAGCCTTGGACATAATTTCCTCATTCTCGGCGAAGTAATGGAGCCGGCAAATGACGTCACGAGGCTGGTCGGTGGAGAGGCCTCTCGGCCGAAGGGCTCTGTCAAAAGTGATGGCGTTATCTAAATCCTTATTCAAGAGTTTGTTGAATATCTTGGTCAGACCATCCACTTTCCCAGATTGGGGGACTTCCTCGAGGAGACACGGATGCTGATGTTGTTCCGCCTGCCCCTGTTGTCGATATCCATCATTCTGGACTGCAAAGCCCGGATTTCCTTGGATTGAGCAAGGACAGAGTCCCTCAACAGGGACACACAGGAAGCGCTAGCCTCTTGGTCTTCTTCCAGATTTACCACGCGGTTAGACAGGTGTGAAATGTCGCTTTTGATGGAGGCGAGCTCATTCCTAATAGTGTCTTGAAGGTCTTGCTTAGTAGGAAGGGACCTCATGAAGGTCAGGATTTCCCGGAGCTCGCGACCGCCAGCTGACGCAGGGTCAGCCATATCATCAGCCAGATTTGAAATCAAGGAAGCAGAGGGAGAGGTCGGGGGGCGGGGGGAGGAACGGTTCTCCATCTGTGGGGAAGTCGTGGGGTGAAGGAAGGGCCTCAGGTCCGCTTGAGACCTCATGACTTTTTGAGGTTGGTTGTTGTTGCTCTGCCTAGAGGATTTCGAGGTACGTCCCATATTCCGGGGGGACAATGAGGAGGATGTTTGCTAGTAGCTCACGATGTGTCAGGATCAGAAAGATACATACAACAGCATAGTTCCTGGGGAGTAGTCACTCCCCGTGGCCTGGTTTCAGATGGCCATCAGGTGGCCCCGAGAAAAATAGTAGAGAACGAGAGCTCAGGGCAGTGCATGTCAGTGCGGAACAGTAATGTTGGCAGCTAAGGGCAAAGCCACAGAAAGCACCAAGGGGGGGGAGACGAAGAAGTGCCAATCAGCAAAGAGGAGAAAGCAGGAAGGCAGGGGGCCTCTACGAACGGGAAGGGTTCTGGTAGTTGGAAGCAAGAGTAAGCTGCCTAAGTATATCTCACCCGCAGGGGAGGGGTCTATAGTGTGACCCTGGGAGGTCGTCTTGCCCAGCATGGGGCAGAGCAAAAGGAACCCCGTAGATATGGCCTGTACGGATCCAAGTGGGGCCTTATCAGTGCCGGAGAGGCAGTTTAGAGCGTTATAGATGGTCCAAGGGCCGTAGCTAAAAGGCCCCCGGACTGACAATATTCGCCACAGGGAGCAGGGAGTGGTTATGTGGAGTGCGGTGGGAGCAGTGAGGCAATAAGGAGAGCCCCCAGGAGCACAGGGGGCACACCTCCAAAACACTGCTGTATTCAGCCTGGGAGGGCCACGGCCGAGCCGTTGGTCCGCCCGCAGCAGCGCGGTGCGCACTTCTGCACAGAGATCGTGAGGGGGAGAAGAGGGGGAGGTGGGAGCAGTGAGGCAATAAGGAGAGCACCCAGGAGCACAGGGGGCGCACCTCCAGAACACTGCTGTACTCAGCCTGGGAGGGCCACGGCCGAGCCGTCGGTCCGCCCGCAGCAGCGTGGTGCGCACTTCTGCACGGAGATCGTGAGGGGGAGAAGAGGGGGAGAGCGGTCACCTCAGGCAGGTCGGCGCGGCTGGAGAGGTACCTCCGGACGCCGCTGATCACCGCCGCCAGGTCTCCGTCCACTCTCCTTCCACCTGCCACTATCCAAGATGGCTGCCGCTGTGACTCCGGAGCTCCCGGCTTGGCTCCAGATGGGTCCCAAGTCACCCCCTCCGCTCGGCGGACACTGCAGCGCTGGCTAGAGCAAGCCCAAGGCAAGGGCAAGGCAAGAGCAAGGTCCGGGATCCACGGTTAGGTGTCCCAGGGAACTCTCCTCGCGGCGGGGGGACGATCACAAATTGAGGCCCCGGCTTCAGGGCAGTGAGTAGGCTGCAGTCCGCAGGAGCCAGAAAACCGGCTCCACGACTCCGCAGCCCAACTCACTGCTATCCCAACTAATAAATGAAGCAGGACAGGGCTTTCAAATCAGGCAACAAGCGTGGGGAGGCTGTTTTAAGTTGTAAAAACTCCCAGATCCCTGGGAGCTCATAAAAAGCACTGCCTGCCTGATCAGCCTCCAGGCCACGCAACCTACAAGGAGGATTTAAACTTTCATGTCTCCATGTTTCACTACTACACTCTGCACTGCCTCATCATTCCATCCATACCACACCACTTCTACAAGGAGGATTTAAACTTTCATGTCTTCATGTTTCACTACTACACCATGCACTGCCTCATCATTCTATCCATACCACACCACTTCTACAAGGAGGATTTAAACCTTCATGTCTCCATGTTTCACTACTACACTATGCACTGCCTCATCATTCCATCCATACCACACCACACCACTTCTACAAGGAGGATTTAAACTTTCATGTCTTCATGTTTCACTACTACTCCATGCACTGCCTCATCATTCCACCCATACCATACCACACCACTTCTACAAGGAGGATTTAAACTTTCATGTCTTCATGTTTCACTACTACTCCATGCACTGCCTCATCATTCCATCCATACCATACCACACCACTTCTACAAGGAGGATTTAAAATTTTATGTCTTCATGTTTACTACTACACTATGCACTGGCTCATCATTCCCTCCATACCACACCACTTCTCCAAGGAGGATTTAAACCTTCATGTCTCCATGTTTCACTACTACAGTACTTCACTTTGCACTGTCTCATCATTCCAACTGTGCCCCACCACTTGTAGCAGAAAAATATTGCTAGTTGCCAGTAGCATCTTTAGTATTACTATTGGTGGCTAAATGTTTCGCCTCACCTTAACCAAACCATTTTCCTTGCCAACAGCTGTAATTATTATTACAATACCTTATGTATCAATTATCCTGAGCACCCTTATACTGTATGGCCACCTTCACCTTTGGCTCCAAGTCCATGTATGTATATACAATGCTACATAATATGTGGATGCATTACAACTAATTAATTAATATTAATAAATAACTACCAATGTTATGTAACCAATCCTACACTGGGAAGTACACACTGTAACTGAATATTTATTGGATTTTTGTAGTGCTTAAAGGCCTAAAAATAAATGTCTAATAAGAACAGTAAAGTAGTTTCACAAATAGCACAGCTGGAATTGACACACTTTACACAATTGCCGCCTACACTTAATATATATATATTTTTTTGAGAACAGCTACAAGAATTGTCAAAAACTCATTATGCAATTTTTTTCATCTCAGAAGTTTAACCTATTTTCCTATTATCCTCAGGAGATGTTTATGAAAACCATGGGAAAAAGCTTGCTGACAATAAACAGAGGAATATAAGATAGAAGCAGCATACATCACCTAATATTCCAAACCTTTCAGATATACTAGCATGTTCTGTGAATTATGAGGATACAGGAATCTCAATTAAATTAATTTGTATATTTATAGAACATAGCTGAGACTAGGCTTCTTTTCCTGCTGTGTGATATCCCATTGAGGAGCTGGAGCTTGCTATAAACAAACCCTTTACATGAAAGAGCGGAGCCAGAAGTAAATCTTTAGTTTTACTTCTAGATCCTTGCACAATTACATTTATGTAGTTATACTGTTACTTAGGTGGAAATGTATGTAACCTTCTAAAGGGGACAAGTGAAAAAGTTGCCCGTTGCATCCAATCATCTTCTATCTTTCATTTATCAAGTAAATTCTTTGAAATAATAGCTAGAATCTGATTGGTTTATATGGGCAAATTCTCCATTTGACCTCTTTAGAAGGTTTAATACATCTCACTTAGTTTAATAAGGATAAAAAAGGACAGGTTGATCAAATTAAACCCATTCATAAATTCTGTTTGCTTTGACCCTATAGTCAGGCAAAAAAGCCCCACCATCATGCAGAGAAAGATCACTGCCTAACCCCCAATAACCCTTATATAAAACTCACCGTCAAGCGTTCCCTAAACTCAACTCTTCAGACAAGCTTATTAAATTCCAGGCCCACCAAAGTAACCTTTCAATGTCTCCTATCTAATTACAATACATCCATAGGCGTTTCCAAAATTTGTGCAGTATGTGCGGTGCACATGTGCTCATAGGTCCGGGGCGCCCACACCGCATACACTGCACCCATATAGTATACTTACCCCTCCGGAGTCTCACGGCAGCGGCCCTGCAGTGCGGGCACAAACAGTGTCGGACTGGGGCATGTAGGGCCCACCGGGGGATGCAGTGGTAGGGGCCCATGTTTAGGGGTGTGGCCAGTCTGCTGAGGGGTTGTGGCCTGCCAGCTCATTGGTTTGACTAACCATTAGAGAGTGCAAGGTCTGGGTCCCTTCATAAATATGTACACTAAATTCAGCTGCTGCATGCATGATAATGTACCAGATTAATAACAGATTAATAACAGCAATGCACTGTAGTCCAGTATAAGGTAACATATGTATAATGTATAATTCAAGTGCAGAGTCTAGAACCTGATCCTTAGATCAGGAGGTGGGCCCCCCAGCAGGGGGCCCACCGGTGGTTTCCCCTGTACCCCTGTGGGCCAGTCCAAGCCTGGGCACAAATCACTTGGAAAATTTCCGAGCAATTTACGCATGCGCATTAGAGATGTCCCCGGGAACAAGGCGTGGACACCATGTTCACAGAGACCTGCGCATGTACAGTAGAATGCCAGAGTCTACTAGCTGTCAGAGAGGAGGGGGCCCGCTACGGAGGTTGCACTCTCTTAAAACAACCCTGAGTACATTATTATTATCCTTTATTTATATGGCGCCACAAGGGTTCTGCAGCGCCCAATTACAGAGTACATATGCACATAATCAAAACAGGAAAACAGTGACTTACAGTTGAAGACAATACAGGACAAGTACAGGGAAACTAAGCATAACTACACCAGTAAATGACATAGAGATAAGTTCCAAGGTGGCCAAAAAACTGCGGGATTTGGGCAGTTGAGGATTATTATAGTAAGAAAAGGATAAGCACATGAGGGAAGAGGGCCCTACTCGTGAGAGCTTACATTCTGAGGGGAGGGGTAGACAGACATGGGTGACACATCCTCTCTGTATAGTCCACACATAACCTCACATATTTTGTCTTTCTTTACTTTCACATCCTCCTGACCTCTGGCCAACATTGCTGGGTGATCATATCATACAACCCATTAGGAACCTTTACTATCTGACCGGACCATTATGCAATAGATATCTTTGTGTATCAATGTATTTCCCTATAGATTGTAAGCTTGCAATCAGGGCCTTCCTACCTCTGTCTATTTCCCATTTTTGTTCTAGTTCTGTTGTTCCAATTGTAAAGCGCAACGGAATATGCTGTGCTATATAAGAAACTGTTAATAAGTAATAAATAAATAAATAAATACTGTCATCCACTGATTATAGTTACATAGTTACATAGTTAGTGAGGTTAAAAAGAGGCAAAATGCCCATCGGGTTCAACCTGTATTCTGTATTAAGCTGTTCATATTATAATGCACCTGCTGAAGTAATGGTTTCATACCAATTGACAACTATGATTCTTACCACTCCCAGATATTAATGTCAATATGTTAAATGCTATAACCCTGGATACTTTTTCCAGTTAGAAATTTGTCCAATCCGTTTTTAAATGCATTTACAGAGTCTGCCATTATTACCTTCTCCGGCAGGAAGTTCCAAATCTTTATTGTCCTTACCGTGAAGAACCCTTTCCTACGTTGTGTACAGAATTTTCTCTCCTCCATCCTCAGTGAGTGTCCACGCGTCCTATGCAGAGTTTTTTAATAAACAAATCCCCTGCTAATTCCTTTTAATGACCCTTTACATATTTGAAGATATTAATAATGTCTCCTCTTAGACGCCTCTTTTCTAGTGTATACATATTTAACCTAGTAAGCCTTTCCTCGTAATCCAGTGTCTCTAACCCTTTAATCAATTTAGTAGCTCGTCTTTGAACTTTTTCTAGTTCCCCAATATCTTTTTTATAATATGGTGCCCAAAATTTAACACAATATTCCAGGTGCTGACGTACCAATGATTTGTACAGTGGCAGGATTACATCCTCATCCCTTGTCTCAATGCCCCATTTAATGCACGCAAGCACTTTACTTGCCTTTTTTGCTGCATTATGACATTGTGTCATTAAGCCTATTATCTATGAGCACCCCCAAATCTTTTTCCACTGCAGTTACCCCTATATTTTCCCCATTTAGAGTGCAGGATGCATGTGTGTTTTTTGTCCCAAAATGTATAACTTTGCATTTTTCTATATTGAATCTCATTCCCCATTTAGACGCCCAGATTTCAAGTTTAAATAAGTCATTCTGTAGAGACTCCATATCGCCTTCTGAATTAATTACCTTACACAGTTTAGTATCATCTGCAAAGATTGACACTGTGCTTTCCAGGCCTATTCCTAGATCATTGATAAATATGTTGAACAGTAGCGGGCCAAGTACTGACCCTTGTGGTATTCCGCTGACTACTGGTGCCCAGCTGAAGAACATCCCGTTGACCACTACTGATCCCATTGACCACTAGTTACAGATATTATTTAAGAGAAACATCCATTTTATTCCAATTCTGTTATTGACATCGCATGAGATTATACATATTAAATTAGGTCACCTATAACTAACTTCTTGCATTCCCTTTATTAATGAAATTTACCACATCTGATTCCCTCTCGGGTTTCCTATGTCATTTTATAACAGTGTGCTGCACAATCTGTACCCCATTTTCAAGGTCTGATTTATCTAGTAATTTGACACTGATAATTCTACCACTTTGTTGGATGTGTGCCCAGCAGCTGGCCATGAGCCGTGACAGAGAAGAGGCAACACATAGGGAGGAAAGAATGGAAATAAACTGTTTTTCTCCATATTTTTCTTCATACACCGGCTCCAATGTTTGCAGCACCTGCTTTTTATACTGTATATCCCAGGATGTCATTAATCTTTGCAGCCACTGCCATGCACCATACGCTTTCACTAAGTTTTCTCTAACTACTGTAATATTCCTACAGGCTTTTCCATCTCAGTTTTCTCCAATTCTATTTCAATGAATGTGTAAGTAGAGCAGTTATTTCCACAGTCTAAATGCATAACTCAACTTCTTCTATCTGATGGTTATTATACCATCTACCAAATTACTCTAGAATTAGGTAATAACACTATCTTTCTTAATAATGTTTGTATAAAATGTACTATTAGTTTAAAATTAATATAGAATCAGACGATCAGATAGTACTCATTTAAAAATAAGATTACATTTATTGCAAAACCAAAAATATCACTGTCCCTTTGAACCAAAAATATTACTATCCCTTTAAAAATAACAGGCAAAGCAGTTTGGTTATTTTGTCTTATTTTGGTTTTCAATTGATTTGATAGCATGACTGTATGAAAACTTCTCATTAGGAATTTCATATCATATTAATGAAAGAAAAGGCTTCACAACCGTTGGCCACGTTATCTCATTAATAGCTCAGTGTGTCGGATTAGGACTTAATGCAGTTAAAGGATTACTGATGACAGAGACCACTGTCAGGATTATAGAACTGAAAGCAGGAGATTAGGTGCGGGTAGTGGAAAATATATTTTTTTTATGAAAATACATGGTTGCTCATTACATCTATGTGTAAATGATAAACATTTTAATTAGATTACTGGTAGAGATGGATTAAATATCAAAACCGCAGTGTAGGCTCAGTATGAAAACATTTTACAAGTGTGCTGTGATATTACAGTAACACAATTTTGTATAAAAATAAAAACAATTATAATTTTTATACTGAAGCCCTAATTTAAGGTGTTTTCTCCTAAATAAATACATTTTCAAGGGGTGAAATAGTACACGTATCTTGAACGTACAGTATGTGATCATATTTTTCCATTAGAATTGCGTTATCAGCACACAGTGACACACATGTAAGATGGATTCATTGCTAATAAACTGTAAATTATCGCTATGATTACAGCTGTTTGTGCTACAGTATGCTCACCATGTGAATAAATGCAACTACATTACATCTCCCCCTTAATTTTTTTTCACCTGATAGATTACCTAAAAAACTAAACTGTGAGATGACAGATTAAATTTAATGATATGGAAAAGCAGATAGGAAAGGGTTATAAATTGGCAGAAATCTGAGTAGCAGCATATAATGCAGTTTGACAGTAGCTGCAAGGCAGGGGCGGATTGGGAACAAAAAGTGGCCCTGGAAAAGGGGAAGTTAAAAAGAAATAAAATTAAATATTATCAGCCCATTATATGATACACCTTCAGAATTTAGGAAACTATATCATTCTTTAGAAAGATATATTTTCTTGCTTATTACACCAACCGTATCCCAATCACTATTCACTCAATCTTATATGTCAGCCAAGCAGGCAGACAGAGCATACACTAGATCATCTGTAATCACAGGCTAAGTGGCAAAGTAATTTTCATATATGCAAATTATTTTGCATCTTATTCATTTTGTCTATAAAAAGGACCACATGTCCTCAAACAAAACAGGCCCCACGGGTGCATCGGCCCACCGGAAATCTTCCCTGTAAACCCTATGGCCAATCCGCCTCTGCTGCAAAGGTAAAATCAAAGGGGGTCATTCCGACCTGATTGTAGCTGTGCTAAATTTAGCACAGCTACGATTATTGACACAGACATGCGGGGGGACGCCCAGCACAGGGCTAATCTGCCCCACATGTCAGGCCCGGCCCCACCGCACAAGTACAAAAGCATCGCCCAGCGGCGATGCTTTTGTACGTGTAGAGTAACTCCCGCCCAGTGCAGCTCATGCGTCTGGCCTGGAGTTACTTGTCGCTGCCAGGGTCGCAGTGGCTGTGTGTGACATCACACATCCACTGTGGCCCGCCCCCCCACATGTTTCGGCCACGCCTGCGTTGGCGGGACCGCGCCCCAAAAATGGCGGGTAAACGCTGCCTTGCTGCCCCCTCCCGCCCAGCAACCACCTCTGCCTATCAGGTAGAGGCGATCGCTAGGCTACAACGGCCTTCGGTCATCTGGCATGTGCCGGTACACTGTGGCACTGGCGCATGAGCAGTTCTGTCCCGATCGCACCGCTGCGAACAACTACAGCGTGCAATCGGGGTCATTCCGTGTTGATCGTAGCTGTGCTAAATTTAGCACAGCTACGATCACTGACACAGACATGCTGAGGGACGCCCAGCACAGGGCTAGTCTGCCCCACATGCCAGGCAGCCCCCCTCCCCCGCACAAGTACAACAGCATCGCACAGCAGTGGGAGAGAGGGCGGGAGAGAGGTTGTCAAGGAATTTGGAGGGAAGGCCAGGAGGATGATAAGTGATAGGAACTTGAAGGAGAAAAGGTTGGATGAGGCAAATAGCCTGAACCTCAAATGTAGAGAATGAAAGGGAAAGTTCAGAAGGTAGGAGTAACTTGCGGAAGGACCCCAACACCACCATGGTGGCTTCCAGGCCAGGGGGTGTGAGAGAATGTAAGGCCGTCTGAGGAGAAAGCCATAATGAAAATAGATGAAAAGAGTGTAGTGAAGGTGCAAGCACAATGAACTAGGAATTAAAACTGCAGACGGTAGGCAGGGAGGGAGTTTAGTGTAAAGCAGATGGAGGTGAGAATAGGTGAAAGGGAGCAGAGAAAGGAAGCAGGGCTAAGTGTTGGGGGAGAAGAGACTAAAAAAGAAGGAATGGCAAAGGTCGGGGAGGGAAGAACAGGGGTTGAAGGGAAACATAGGAAGGAGAAAGGGGAGGAGGAGGCTAGGGGTAGAGTATACTGTAGAAGTAGGAATAGGTGGCAGAAACTAGAGACATGGACATTTGCTATACAATATGGTATGTGGAATATTGTATGATATATTTGCAACTTTCAACTAATATTTATCTCTGCTAATATGCCTCAAACTTGCATTACTTATAAAGACAAACAAAACATCACCGCTTCTACAGACATGCTCCTCACGTACACAGAGGGAGAAACAATGAGGCAGAGGGTTCCAGACAGTATTACAGTAAAGTGTAGGCTCCTTGCCTTATCTGTTACTGGACACAGGTTCTGAATAAACTAAATTCCGATACACTTTTAGCAGGCTGTTTAAGTAATGTTTCTGTTATCTTGAACAGCACTGAATACGATGTGGTTGTGCAGTGCAACATACTGAAAGTCAGATGTCAGAGTTCTGTCCAGTACAATGAAATGAAAGACTGCAAACTACTCCATGGAAAGAGACACTGGCTGGGATGTATTACTCTGTGAATTTGAAAAAGTGGCAGGATTCTAGCGATTTTCCAGTGAGCTGCCATGCTAACTAACTCATAGCCATAAGTCATCTTCCTGATTTTTTCAATGTTAAATTAGAGATGAGCGGGTTCGGTTTCTCTGAATCCGAACCCGCCCGAACTTCATGGTTTTTTTCACGGGTCCGAGCAGACTCGGATCCTCCCGCCTTGCTCGGTTAACCCGAGCGCGCCCGAACGTCATCATGACGCTGTCGGATTCTCGCGAGACTCGGATTCTATATAAGGAGCCGCGCGTCGCCGCCATTTTCACACGTGCATTGAGATTGATAGGGAGAGGACGTGGCTGGCGTCCTCTCCATTTAGATTATAAGAGAGAGAGATTTACTGGAGCTTAGGACTAGGAGGAGTACTGTAGAAGTGTAGAGAGTGCAGAGAGTTTACTAGTGAGTGACCACCAGACAGTGCAGTTTATTTAATATATCCGTTCTCTGCCTGAAAAAAGCGATACACACAGTGACTCAGTCACATACCATATCTGTGTGCACTGCTCAGGCTCAGCCCAGTGTGCTGCATCATCTATATATATTATATATCTGTCTGACTGCTCAGCTCACACAGCTTATAATTGTGGGGGAGACTGGGGAGCACTGCAGTGCCAGTTATAGGTTATAGCAGGAGCCAGGAGTACATAATATTATATAGTGAGTGACCACCAGACAGTGCAGTTTATTTAATATATCCGTTCTCTGCCTGAAAAAAGCGATACACACAGTGACTCAGTCACATACCATATCTGTGTGCACTGCTCAGGCTCAGCCCAGTGTGCTGCATCATCTATATATATTATATATCTGTCTGACTGCTCAGCTCACACAGCTTATAATTGTGGGGGAGACTGGGGAGCACTGCAGTGCCAGTTATAGGTTATAGCAGGAGCCAGGAGTACATAATATTATATTAAAATTAAACAGTGCACACTTTTGCTGCAGGAGTGCCACTGCCAGTGTGACTGACCAGTGACCTGACCACACTGACCACCAGTATAGTTAGTAGTATACTTATATTGTGATCGCCTGAAAAAGTTAAACACTCGTCGTGTGACTTCACTTGTGTGTTGTTTTTTTTTTTATTCTATAAAAATAAAACTCATTCTGCTGACAGACAGTGTCCAGCAGGTCCGTCATTATATAATATATAATATATACCTGTCCGGCTGCAGTAGTGATATATATATATTTTTTATATCATTTATCATCCAGTCGCAGCAGACACAGTACAGTACGGTAGTTCACGGCTGTGGCTACCTCTGTGTCTGCACTCGGCAGGCAGTCCGTCCATAATTGTATACCACCTAACCGTGGTTTTTTTTTCTTTCTTCTTTATACATACATAGTTACATAGACATCTCTTTATCAACCAGTCTATATTAGCAGCAGACACAGTACAGTACGGTAGTTCACGGCTGTGGCTACCTCTGTGTCTGCACTCGGCAGGCAGTCCATCCATAATTGTATACCACCTAACCGTGGTTTTTTTTTCTTTCTTCTTTATACATACATAGTTACATAGACATCTCTTTATCAACCAGTCTATATTAGCAGCAGACACAGTACAGTACGGTAGTTCACGGCTGTGGCTACCTCTGTGTCTGCACTCGGCAGGCAGTCCGTCCATAATTGTATACCACCTAACCGTGGTTTTTTTTTCTTTCTTCTTTATACATACATAGTTACATAGACATCTCTTTATCAACCAGTCTATATTAGCAGCAGACACAGTACAGTACGGTAGTTCACGGCTGTGGCTACCTCTGTGTCTGCACTCGGCAGGCAGTCCGTCCATAATTGTATACCACCTAACCGTGGTTTTTTTTTCTTTCTTCTTTATACATACATACTACTACGACATCTCTTTATCAACCAGTCTATATTATTAGCAGCAGACACAGTACAGTACGGTAGTTCACGGCTGTGGCTACCTCTGTGTCTGCACTCGGCAGGCAGTCCGTCCATAATTGTATACCACCTAACCGTGGTTTTTTTTTCTTTCTTCTTTATACATACATAGTTACATAGACATCTCTTTATCAACCAGTCTATATTAGCAGCAGACACAGTACAGTACGGTAGTTCACGGCTGTGTCTGTGTCTGCACTCGGCAGGCAGTCCATAATTGTATACTAGTATCCATCTCCATTGTTTACCTGAGGTGCCTTTTAGTTGTGCCTATTAAAATATGGAGAACAAAAATGTTGAGGTTCCAAAATTAGGGAAAGATCAAGATCCACTTCCACCTCGTGCTGAAGCTGCTGCCACTAGTCATGGCCGAGACGATGAAATGCCAGCAACGTCGTCTGCCAAGGCCGATGCCCAATGTCATAGTACAGAGCATGTCAAATCCAAAACACCAAATATCAGTAAAAAAAGGACTCCAAAACCTAAAATAAAATTGTCGGAGGAGAAGCGTAAACTTGCCAATATGCCATTTACCACACGGAGTGGCAAGGAACGGCTGAGGCCCTGGCCTATGTTCATGGCTAGTGGTTCAGCTTCACATGAGGATGGAAGCACTCAGCCTCTCGCTAGAAAACTGAAAAGACTCAAGCTGGCAAAAGCACCGCAAAGAACTGTGCGTTCTTCGAAATCCCAAATCCACAAGGAGAGTCCAATTGTGTCGGTTGCGATGCCTGACCTTCCCAACACTGGACGTGAAGAGCATGCGCCTTCCACCATTTGCACGCCCCCTGCAAGTGCTGGAAGGAGCACCCGCAGTCCAGTTCCTGATAGTCAGATTGAAGATGAAGATGTTGAAGTACACCAGGATGAGGAGGATATGGGTGTTGCTGGCGCTGGGGAGGAAATTGACCAGGAGGATTCTGATGGTGAGGTGGTTTGTTTAAGTCAGGCACCCGGGGAGACACCTGTTGTCCGTGGGAGGAATATGGCCGTTGACATGCCTGGTGAAAATACCAAAAAAATCAGCTCTTCAGTGTGGAGGTATTTCAACAGAAAAGCGGACAACAGGTGTCAAGCCGTGTGATGCCTTTGTCAAGCTGTAATAAGTAGGGGTAAGGACGTTAACCACCTCGGAACATCCTCCCTTATACGTCACCTGCAGCGCATTCATAATAAGTCAGTGACAAGTTCAAAAACTTTGGGCGACAGCGGAAGCAGTCCACTGACCAGTAAATCCCTTCCTCTTGTAACCAAGCTCACGCAAACCACCCCACCAACTCCCTCAGTGTCAATTTCCTCCTTCCCCAGGAATGCCAATAGTCCTGCAGGCCATGTCACTGGCAATTCTGACGAGTCCTCTCCTGCCTGGGATTCCTCCGATGCATCCTTGCGTGTAACGCCTACTGCTGCTGGCGCTGCTGTTGTTGCTGCTGGGAGTCGATGGTCATCCCAGAGGGGAAGTCGTAAGCCCACTTGTACTACTTCCAGTAAGCAATTGGCTGTCCAACAGTCCTTTGCGAGGAAGATGAAATATCACAGCAGTCATCCTGCTGCAAAGCGGATAACTGAGGCCTTGACAACTATGTTGGTGTTAGACGTGCGTCCGGTATCCGCCGTTAGTTCACAGGGAACTAGACAATTTATTGAGGCAGTGTGCCCCCGTTACCAAATACCATCTAGGTTCCACTTCTCTAGGCAGGCGATACCGAGAATGTACACGGACGTCAGAAAAAGACTCACCAGTGTCCTAAAAAATGCAGTTGTACCCAATGTCCACTTAACCACGGACATGTGGACAAGTGGAGCAGGGCAGGGTCAGGACTATATGACTGTGACAGCCCACTGGGTAGATGTATGGACTCCCGCCGCAAGAACAGCAGCGGCGGCACCAGTAGCAGCATCTCGCAAACGCCAACTCTTTCCTAGGCAGGCTACGCTTTGTATCACCGCTTTCCAGAATACGCACACAGCTGAAAACCTCTTACGGCAACTGAGGAAGATCATCGCGGAATGGCTTACCCCAATTGGACTCTCCTGTGGATTTGTGGCATCGGACAACGCCAGCAATATTGTGTGTGCATTAAATATGGGCAAATTCCAGCACGTCCCATGTTTTGCACATACCTTGAATTTGGTGGTGCAGAATTTTTTAAAAAACGACAGGGGCGTGCAAGAGATGCTGTCGGTGGCCAGAAGAATTGCGGGACACTTTCGGCGTACAGGCACCACGTACAGAAGACTGGAGCACCACCAAAAACTACTGAACCTGCCCTGCCATCATCTGAAGCAAGAAGTGGTAACGAGGTGGAATTCAACCCTCTATATGCTTCAGAGGTTGGAGGAGCAGCAAAAGGCCATTCAAGCCTATACAATTGAGCACGATATAGTAGGTGGAATGCACCTGTCTCAAGCGCAGTGGAGAATGATTTCAACGTTGTGCAAGGTTCTGATGCCCTTTGAACTTGCCACACGTGAAGTCAGTTCAGACACTGCCAGCCTGAGTCAGGTCATTCCCCTCATCAGGCTTTTGCAGAAGAAGCTGGAGACATTGAAGGAGGAGCTAACACGGAGCGATTCCGCTAGGCATGTGGGACTTGTGGATGGAGCCCTTAATTCGCTTAACAAGGATTCACGGGTGGTCAATCTGTTGAAATCAGAGCACTACATTTTGGCCACCGTGCTCGATCCTAGATTTAAAGCCTACCTTGGATCTCTCTTTCCGGCAGACACAAGTCTGCTGGGGTTGAAAGACCTGCTGGTGACAAAATTGTCAAGTCAAGCGGAACGCGACCTGTCAACATCTCCTCCTTCACATTATCCCGCAACTGGGGGTGCGAGGAAAAGGCTCAGAATTCCGAGCCCACCCGCTGGCGGTGATGCAGGGCAGTCTGGAGCGACTGCTGATGCTGACATCTGGTCCGGACTGAAGGACCTGACAACGATTACGGACATGTCGTCTACTGTCACTGCATATGATTCTCTCAACATTGATAGAATGGTGGAGGATTATATGAGTGACCGCATCCAAGTAGGCACGTCACACAGTCCGTACTTATACTGGCAGGAAAAAGAGGCAATTTGGAGGCCCTTGCACAAACTGGCTTTATTCTACCTAAGTTGCCCTCCCACAAGTGTGTACTCCGAAAGAGTGTTTAGTGCCGCCGCTCACCTTGTCAGCAATCGGCGTACGAGGTTACATCCAGAAAATGTGGAGAAGATGATGTTCATTAAAATGAATTATAATCAATTCCTCCGCGGAGACATTGACCAGCAGCAATTGCCTCCACAAAGTACACAGGGAGCTGAGATGGTGGATTCCAGTGGGGACGAATTGATAATCTGTGAGGAGGGGGATGTACACGGTGATATATCGGAGGGTGATGATGAGGTGGACATCTTGCCTCTGTAGAGCCAGTTTGTGCAAGGAGAGATTAATTGCTTCTTTTTTGGGGGGGTCCAAACCAACCCGTCATATCAGTCACAGTCGTGTGGCAGACCCTGTCACTGAAATGATGGGTTGGTTAAAGTGTGCATGTCCTGTTTTGTTTATACAACATAAGGGTGGGTGGGAGGGCCCAAGGACAATTCCATCTTGCACCTCTTTTTTCTTTTCTTTTTCTTTGCATCATGTGCTGATTGGGGAGGGTTTTTTGGAAGGGACATCCTGCGTGACACTGCAGTGCCACTCCTAAATGGGCCCGGTGTTTGTGTCGGCCACTAGGGTCGCTAATCTTACTCACACAGCTACCTCATTGCGCCTCTTTTTTTCTTCGCGTCATGTGCTGTTTGGGGAGGGTTTTTTGGAAGGGCCATCCTGCGTGACACTGCAGTGCCACTCCTAGATGGGCCCGGTGTTTGTGTCGGCCACTAGGGTCGCTAATCTTACTCACACAGCTACCTCATTGCGCCTCTTTTTTTCTTTGCGTCATGTGCTGTTTGGGGAGGGTTTTTTGGAAGGGACATCCTGCGTGACACTGCAGTGCCACTCCTAGATGGGCCCGGTGTTTGTGTCGGCCACTAGGGTCGCTTATCTTACTCACACAGCGACCTCGGTGCAAATTTTAGGACTAAAAATAATATTGTGAGGTGTGATGTATTCAGAATAGACTGAAAATGAGTGTAAATTATGGTTTTTGAGGTTAATAATACTTTGGGATCAAAATGACCCCCAAATTCTATGATTTAAGCTGTTTTTTAGTGTTTTTTGAAAAAAACACCCGAATCCAAAACACACCCGAATCCGACAAAAAAAATTCGGTGAGGTTTTTCCAAAACGCGTTCGAACCCAAAACACGGCCGCGGAACCGAACCCAAAACCAAAACCCAAAACCCGAAAAATTTCAGGCGCTCATCTCTATGTTAAATGCCCATGCCACGGAAAACTTCACTGCTAGCTTAAGCTAATGGTGAGGAAATATAGGTAGCAAAGCGCATGTTTGTGTCAACCCACAACTTTTCTAATACCAGCAAAGGGTTTTACCTGCTGGAGCTGGTGACACTATAGCAGGTGTCATATGCTGGACTGGTAAAGTCTGTTTGTGCCCCAGGATCTGTTGCTTCATGGCAGGTCATCACTCACGTACTGTATACAGTCAGGACATGTTCCAAGCTATAATCATAGTACTTGTTTTCTTCATATGGAGCCGAAACCAACAGGACAGGGGTGCCGCCGTCTTGCTTGAGATTAGAGGACTGCTCAATTAATTCCAGTTCAGCCCTCTTGCACATGACCCCAGTGTCCTATCAGCAGACAGGGCGCTCTATATAAATCTTTCCCTAGTCACTACTCATTGCCAGTCCAACTTCTGCTTGTTAGGTGCCGCGGTCCGCGGCGCCGCTCGGTCTGCTTCCGAGCGACGCTCACGGCCGCCGCACCTTCCTCCCTGCCTGCCTGGCGCCTAGCAATGCCAGGACGCCGTGCGTACTGTAGCCGCCAGGTCCCTGGCAACGATAGGACGCCGGGCGTCCTCAGCCGCTGGGTCCATAGCAACGGGGATGCCTTTGGCGGACCGCGTTCCCCGTTGCCAGATAGGATTTATTAGTTGCACGTGCAGCAGGGCAGCTGCACGGCAACTAGTAATTAAGGTCTGGGGGCTAGTTTTGCTGGCCCTCCTGTCATTGGCCAGCAGGGTCTTTTTATGGGAGCCAGCACACTGCAGCCTCGCCGGTGATAGCTTCCTGTATGCTGTTCCTGCCTTGCAAACATCTGTTCCTGGTCAGCTGTATCTGGTCGATCCTGCTTCCTGTGCTCCGGAGTTCTGGAGTTCTGAAGCCGGTCCTGGGAATCCTTCCTGTCCAAGTGAACCTGTTGCAGTCATCTGGGGGTTCTCGCTTGTTGGGGTTCTCTCCCGGTTTCGTGAGTAGCGGCTTCTGCCGCGTGTTGCGGCCTAGGCCGCTTAGTCCTTGTGTTAATTCTGTATTGGTGGTTTTTGCGGAGGTTTCCGCTTTTCACTGTCCTCCCCGGAACTCGGCGGTGCTGTGTGGGGGAGTGGACAGTGGTATCTTTTGTTGTTCTTTTCCTTTGGCGGCGTGCCGCACATATATTTAGTTTTAGGGTAGTTAGTAGCCCCTAGCTTTCTGTTTGCTTTAGTTAGAGGTCCCCTTGTTATTTTCCTGTCTCAGTTCACGCCTTGTCTCACTCTAAGACCTGGGGACATCGGAGTTGGGTAGACCTAATCCTAGCTTCAAACGCGGCTACCGTGGGCCCAAGAAACCATAGTCACTCAGGCGTGAACTGACCACACGGGTAAAACAATGGAGGTAGGGTGCTAGGGGCTATTCCCGTACCACCCCTTATTTCAGCGTCACATCCTGGTGCTCAGGACTCACTACGCAACATCTCTCTAGTTCTGAGCATCAGGAACGTAACACCGCTGTAACCTGTCTGCAGAATCCAGAGTTTGACTCTACAGTTCAGTGTGTTCCATTAGCTGATGTGCATTCGGTCAGTGTTGACCAGTGCTGCTGAGCACTATCCATTAGAGCTGAGCGGGTTCGGTTCGTCGAGATCCGAACCCCCCCGAACTTCACCTATTTTACACGGCTCCGAGGCAGCCTCGGATCTTCCCGCCTTGCTCGGTTAACCTGAACGCGGCTGAACGTCATCATCCCGCTGTCAGATTCTCGCGAGATTTGTATTCTATATAAAGAGCTGCGCATTGCCGCCATTTTCACTCATGCATTGGAGATTAAACGGAGAGAAAGTGGCTATGTTCTCTCCCTGAAAAGCTCCATATCTGTGCTCAGTGTGCTGCAATTATCTGTGCTCAGTGTGCTGCATATATCTGTACTCAGTGTGCTGCAAATATCTACGTTCTCTGCCTGAAAAGCTCCATATCTGTGCTCAGTGTGCTGCAAATATCTGTGCTCAGTGTGCTGCATTTTTGTGACCAACAGTATATAGTTGTACAGTACAGTAGGCCATTGCTGTATCTTGCAGCTCCGTGTCACTGCAAGTATCCATTCCATATCTGTGCTGCATTTTTGTGAACAGTATATATACACTGCTCAAAAAAATAAAGGGAACACTAAAATAACACAACCTGGATCTGAATGAATGAAATATTATTATTAAATACTTTGTTCTTTACATAGTTGAATGTGCTGACAACAAAATCACACAAAAATTATCAATGGAAATAAAATGTATTAACCCATGGAGGTCTGGATTTGGAGTCATACTCAAAATTAAAGTGGAAAAACACACTACAGGCTGATCCAACTTTGATGTAATGTCCTTAAAACAAGTCAAAATGAGGCTCAGTAGTGTGTGTGGCCTCCACGTGCCTGTATGACCTCCCTACAACGCCTGGGAATGCTCCTGATGAGGTGGTGGATGGTTTCCTGAGGGATCTACTCCCAGGCCTGGACTAAAGCATCCGCCAACTCCTGGACAGTCTGTGGTGCAACGTGGCATTGGTGGATGGAGCAAGACATGATGTCCCAGATGTGCTCAATTGGATTCAGGTCTGGGGAACGGGCGGGCCAGTCCATAGCATCAATGCCTTCATCTTGCAGGAACTGCTGACACACTCCAGCCACATGAGGTCTAGCATTGTCTTGCATTAGGAGGGACCCAGGGCCAACTGCACCAGCATATGGTCTCACAAGGGGTCTGAGGATCTCATCTCGGTACCTAATGGCAGTCAGGCTACCTCTGGCGAGCACATGGAGGACTGTGCGGCCCCCCAAAGAAATTCCACCCTACTCCATTACTGACCCACTGCCAAACCGGTCATGCTGGAGGATGTTGCAGGCAGCAGAACATTCTCGTTGGCATCTCCAGACTCTGTCACGTCTGTCACATGTGCTCATTGAGAACCTGCTTTCATCTGTGAAGAGCACAGGGCGCCAGTGGCGAATTTGCCAATCTTGGTGTTTTCTGGCAAATACCAAACGTCCTGCACGGTGTTGGGCTGTAAGCACAACCCCCACCTGTGGACGTCGGGCCCTCATACCACCCTCATGGAGTCTGTTTCTGATCATTTGAGTAGACACATGCACATTTGTGGCTTGCTGGAGGTCATTTTGCAGGGCTCTGGCAGTGCTCCTCCTGTTCCTCCTTGCACAAAGGTGAAGGAAGCGGTCCTGCTGCTGGGTTGTTGCCCTCCTACGGCCTCCTCCACATCTCCTGGTGTACTGGCCTGTCTCCTGGTAGCGCCTCCATGCTCTGGACACTACGCTGACAGACACAGCAAACCTTCTTGCCACAGCTCGCATTGATGTGCCATCCTGGATGAGCTGCACTACCTGAGCCACTTGTGTGGGTTGTAGACTCCGTCTCATGCTACCTCTAGAGTGAAAGCACCGCCAGCTTTCAAAAGTGACCAAAACATCAGCCAGAAAGCATAGGAGCTGAGAAGTGGTCTGTGGTCACCACCTGCAGAACAACACCTTTATTGGGGGTGTCTTGCTAATTGCCTATAATTTCCACCTGTTGCCTATTCCATTTGCACAACAGTATGTGAAATTGATTGTCAATCAGTGTTGCTTCCTAAGTGGACAGTTTGATTTCACAGAAGTGTGATTGACTTGGAGTTACATTGTGTTGTTTAAGTGTTCCCTTTATTTTTTTGAGCAGTGTAGTAGACACAGCTCTGTGTCACTGCAAGTATCCATTCCATATCTGTGCTGCATTTTTGTGAGCAGTATATATAGTAGCACAGTGCAGCATTTTGGTGACCAACAGTATATAGTTGTACAGTACAGTAGGCCATTGCTGTATCTTGCAGCTCTGTGTCACTGCACGTATCTATTCCATATATGTGCTGCATTTTTGTGAGCAGTATATATAGTAGTACAGTTCAGCATTTTGGTGACCAACAGTATATAGTTGTACAGTACAGTAGGCCATTGCTGTATCTAGCAGCTCTGTGTCACTGCAAGTATCCATTCCATATCTGTACTGCATTTTTGTGAGCAGTATATATAGTAGTACAGTGCAGCATTTTGGTGACCAACAGTATATAGTTGTACAGTATAGTAGGCCATTGCTGTATCTTGCAGCTCCACGTCACTGCAAGTATCCATTCCATGTCTGTGCTGCATTTTTGTGAGCAGTATATATAGTAGTACAGTGCAGAATTTTGATGACCAACAGTATATAGTTGTACAGTACAGTAGGCCATTGCTGTATCTTGCAGCTCTGTGTCACTGCAAGTATCCATTCCATATCTGTGCTGCATATTTGTGAGCAGTATATTTAGTAGTACAGTGCAGCATTTTGGTGACCAACAGTATATAGTTGTACAGTACAGTAGGCCATTGCTATTGATATAATAATATTACTGGCATATAATTCCACACATTAAAACATGGAGAACAAAAATGTGGAGGGTGAAATAGGGAAAGATCAAGATCCACTTCCACCTAGTGCTGAAGCTGCTGCCACTAGTCATGGCAGAGACGATTCAATGCCATCAACGTCGTCTGCCAAGGCCGACGCCCAATCTCATAGTAGAGAGCATGTAAAATCCAAAAAACTAAAGTTCAGTAAAATGACCCAAAAATCTAAATTAAAAGCATCTGAGGAGAAGCGTAAACTTGCCAATATGCCATTTACGACACGGAGTGGCAAGGAACAGCTGAGGCCCTGGCCTATGTTCATGGCTAGTGGTTCAGCTTCACATGAGAATGGAAGCACTCATCCTCCCGCTAGAAAACTGAAAAGAGTTAAGATTGCAAAAGCACAGCAAAGAACTGTGCATTCTTCTAAATCACAAATCCCCAAGGAGAGTCTAATTGTGTCGGCGGTTGCGATGCCTGACCTTCCCAACACTGGACGGGAAGAGGTGGCTCCTTCCACCATTTGCACGCCCCCTGCAAGTGCTGGAAGGAGCACCCACAGTCCAGTTCCTGATAGTCAAATTGAAGATGTCACTGTTGAAGTACACCAGGATGAGTCTATGGGTGTTGCTGGCGCTGAGGAGGAAATTGACAAGGAGGATTCTGATGGTTAGGTGGTTTGTTTAAGTCAGGCAACCGGGGAGACACCTGTTGTCCGTGGGATGAATATGGCCATTGACATGCCTGGTCAAATGACAATAAAAAAATCACCTCTTCAGTGTGGATTTATTTTAACAGAAATGAGGACAACAGGTGTCAAGCCGTGTGTTGCCTTTGTCAAGCTGTAATAAGTAGGGGTAAGGACGTTAACCACCTAGGAACATCCTCCCTTATATGTCACCTGGAGCGCATTCATCAGAAGTAATTGACAAGTTCAAAAAATTTGGGTGACAGCGGAAGCAATCCATTGACAATTAAATCCCTTCCTCTTGTACCCAAGCTCCTGCAAACCTCACCACCAACTCCCTCAGTGTCAATTTCCTCCTTAGACAGGAACGCCAATAGTCCTGCAGGCCATGTCACTGGCAAGTCTGACGAGTCCTCTCCTAACTGGGATTCCTCTGATGGGTCCTTGAGTGTAACGCCTACTGCTGCTGGCGCTGCTGTTGTTGCTGCTGGGAGTCGATCGTCATCCCAGAGGGGAAGTCGGAAGACCACTTGTACTACTTCCAGTAAGCAATTGACTGTCGAACAGTCCTTTGCGAGGAAGATTAAATATCACAGCAGTCATCCTGTTGCAAAGCAGATAACTAAGGCCTTGGCAGCTGTGTTGGTGTAGTGTGTCCCCGGTACCAAATCCTATCTAGGTTCCACTTCTCTATGCATGCGATACCGAGAATGTACACAGACATCAGAAAAATAGTCACCAGTGTCCTAAAAAATGCAGTTGTACCCAATGTCCACTTAACCATTGACATGTGGACAAGTGGATCAGGGCAGACTCAGGACTATATGACTGTGACAGCCCACGGGGTAGATGTATTGCCTCCCGCAGCAACAACAGCAGCAGCGGCACCAGTAGCAGCATCTCACAAACGCCAACTCGTTCCTAGGCAGGCTACGCTTTGTATCACCGCTTTCCATAAGAGGCACACAGCTGACAACCTCTTACGAAAACTGAGGAACATCATCGTAGAATGGCTTACCCCAATTGGACTCTCCTGGGGATTTGTGACATCGGACAACGCCACCAATATTGTGCGTGCGTTACATGTGGGCAAATTCCAGCACATCCCATGTTTTGCTCATACAATTAATTTGGTGGTGCAGAATTTTTTCAAAAATTACAGGGGCGTGCAAGAGATGCTGTCGGTGGCCCGAAGAATTGCGGCCACTTTCGGCATTCAGCCACCGCGTGCCGAAGACTGGAGCACCAGCAAACACTCCTGAACCTGCCCCTCCATCAGCTGAAGCAAGAGGTGGTAACGAGGTGGAATTCAACCCTCTATATGCTTCAGAGGATGGAGGAGCAGCAAAAGGCCATTCAAGCCTATACATCTGCCTACGATATAGGCAAAGGAGGGGGAATGCACCTGACTCAAGCGCAGTGGAGAATGATTTCAACGTTGTGCAAGGTTCTGCAACCCTTTGAACTTGCCACATGTGAAGTCAGTTCAGACACTGCTGTTACGATTCCTGTACTCCAGACTGGAGAAGATCTTATGGCAGAGATCTGAGTACAGGAATGAAATACAGGTTGTGGGAGCTGGAGAGCCTAGTAACCCCTGGCGCCCTAACTCCGTTGTCTCGCCCGTGTTATCAGAAATCCCCTGCGAGACTATGGTTGCTTGAGCCCATGGCAGCCGCGTTCGAAGGGCGGATTATGTCTGCCCAACCCCGATGCCCCCGCAGGTCTTAATGGGAGACAAGGGGAAGTCCGAGACAGGGAGATAACAAGGGGCCCTCTGACTAAGCAACCAAGCCAGGGGTTACAAGCTAACTTAACTAAATCAAAAGGTATGTGCGGACTAGCCGCCAGGGAAAAGGACAACCAAGGATCCACGGATCCGACACTCCTATCCGGCACCGCTGGACACCAGAGTGGATCTTGTGGAAGCGGAATCCTCCGCAAAGCACCAGAACTCAAAATAAACACAATAATAAATAGTAGCGGACAAGCCGCAACACACGGCTGCGCCGCGACTCACGAACACCACCAGATGTTAAAGGTGCTCGGTCAGACTCCAGGAACAGATGGTAACTTCCGAGTACTGGATCACTGAGAACAGGAACAAACGAACAGACCGGGACTGGGAACTCTCTCTGCAGCAGAATCAGGCAAACAGGAAGCTATCACCGGCGTCTGTGAGGAGTCCTGGGAGTGCTTTTAACAGAGAGTCTTCCAATCAGCTGTTTGGAGGCTGATTGGATTAAATGCCATGCAGCTGACAAGCTGCATGGCCAGGGAAACAGATGAGTGATAATTACAACATGCCGTGCAGCTGCATGCTACACAGCCAGGAAACCAGTGATGATATAAACTTAGACCCAGCAACGGGGAACACGATCCGACAGTGGCGTCCCCGTTGCTAGGCGCCGGCCGCACTGACGAGCGGACCCTCGGCGCCTAACAGTACCCCCCCCTTGAGGAGGGGTCAAGGAACCCCTAAATCCGGGTTTCTGAGGAAATTCTTGAAAAAATGCCCTTTTGAGCCTTGGGGCATGAAGGTCCTCATCTAGGACCCACGACCTTTCCTCAGGACCATAACCTCTCCAATGCACCAAAAAATAAAGCCGACCCCGGGACAGCTTGGAATCGAGAACCTTCTCAACCACGAACTCCTGCTGACCCTGTACATTAACTGGTGATCTCCCCTGAGGTTTTTTACGAGGAAATCTGCTAGATGAAACATATGGTTTGAGCAAAGAGCAATGGAAGGTATTTCCGATTCGTAACGTTTTTGGTAGCTGTAACCGGAAAGCAACTGGATTGACTTTTTTGATAATGAGAAATGGTCCAATAAATCTAGGACCCAATCTGGCTGAGGTTTGTCGAAGTTTGATATTGCGAGTCGACAGCCACACCCTGTCTCCTACTCTAAAAGTGCACGGCCGCCGGAACCTGTCCGAAAAATCTTTTTCCTTGAAAGCTGCTTTTCTGAGAGCTATGTGCACTTTTTTCCAAATAAGTTTAAGATGAGAGGTCAGGGCCAGAGAGGAGACAGAGGAATGTTGGAAAAAAGAATTAGCTCTGGGGTGGAAACCAAAAACTGCAAAAAATGGAGACACATTGGTAGAGGAATGACAGGCATTATTATAAGCAAACTCTGCCAATGGAAGAAACTCAGACCAGTCATTTTGGAGTTTGGCCGAGTACAAACGCAAATATTGTTTTAAGGATTGGTTCACTCGCTCAGTCTGTCCATTTGATTGTGGATGATAACCGGAGGTTAATGATAATTTCATTTTTAACGAAGCACAAAAAGACTTCCAAAACAGTGCAATGAATTGTGGACCCCTGTCAGAAACAATATCAGTGGGTAACCCATGGAGTCTGAAAACATGACGGAGGAACAAGACTGCCAATCCCTGGGCAGATGGCAATCGGGGAAGACCAATAAAATGAGCCATCTTACTAAAACGGTCCACTACCACCCATATGACTGTGCATCCAGCTGACAGAGGGAGATCCACCACAAAATCCATGGAGATATGCGACCATGGTCTAAGAGGAACATTCAATGGCATAAGTTGACCAATAGGCAAAGAACGGGGAACTTTATGCTGTGCACAGACCTGACACGAAAAAACAAACTCTTTAATGTCTTTAGAAAGACCAGGCCACCACACTGCGCGGGATACCAATTCAAAAGTTTTAGCGACTCCCAGATGCCCTGCAACTTTGCTATCATGAAATTCCTCCAAAACAGTTGCTCTCAAAAACTCAGGAACAAAAAGACGACCAGCAGGAGTATTTCCCGGAGCTTGATGTTGAAGCAGCTTCAATTGAGAAAAAACATCCTGTGTGAGACCTGCCTGAATGACTGAAGGCGGAAGTATGAGAGTAACAGGACTGTTGTCTTGAGCTGGAAGAAAACTGCGTGAGAGAGCATCTGCCTTGGTATTCTTGGAACCAGGTCTGAAGGTGATAATGAATTTGAAACGAGTGAAAAATAAAGCCCAACGAGCCTGTCGGGCATTCAGTCGCTTAGCTGATTCAATGTATTGAAGATTTTTGTGATCTGTCAAAACAGAAATGGTATGGGTCGCTCCTTCAAGCCAATGTCTCCACTCCTCAAAAGCCCATTTAATAGCCAGCAACTCCCGATTACCAACATCGTAGTTGGATTCAGCAGATGAGAATTTCCTGGACATAAAGGCACAAGGATGTAACTCAAGGGAATCTGGATCCTTCTGAGAAAGGATAGCCCCTACACCAACCTCCGAGGCATCTACCTCAACGATGAAAGGCAATTCTGGGTTGGGATGTCTAAGGACAGGGGCTGAGACAAAGGCTTGTTTCAAGGCCTGAAAAGATACTTTAGCTTCACATGACCAATTGGTAGGATCTGCTCCCTTCTTAGTGAGTGCCACAATGGGAGCAACTATGTCAGAGAAAGAGTGAATAAACCTTCTGTAGTAGTTCGCAAACCCTAAAAAGCGCTGAATTGCTTTTAAGTTGGTGGGTTGCGCCCAACTCAGGATGGCTTGGAGCTTCTTAGGTTCCATTCGGAATCCCCGAGGGGAAATAATGTACCCTAAAAAGGATACCTCCGTGACGTGAAATTCACACTTCTCCGGTTTGGCATACAAGTGATTTTCACGTAATTTCTTAAGTACCTGACGCACCTGGGTAACATGTTGTTCTATAGAGTCAGAAAAAATCAAAATGTCGTCTAAATAGACCACAACGAATCTTCCCAGAAACTCACGGAGCACATCATTAATGAGATCCTGAAAGACTGCCGGAGCGTTAGATAGGCCGAAAGGCATGACCAGATACTCATAGTGACCTGATTGAGTACTGAATGCCGTTTTCCACTCATCCCCCGATCTGATTCTAATGAGATTATATGCTCCTCTCAGGTCAATCTTGGAAAAAATAACAGCCGAACGTAGCTGATCAAAGAGGACAGAGATCAGAGGCAGAGGGTAAGTATTCTTTACTGAGATTTTATTCAGGGCTCGAAAGTCAATGCAGGGTCTGAGGGAACCATCCTTCTTCTCTACGAAGAAAAAACCTGCACTTAAAGGGGATTTAGATGGCCTGATAAACCCTTTCTCAAGACTTTCTTTCACATACTCATTCATGGCCACAGTTTCAGGACCAGACAATGCATATAACCTTCCTTTAGGCAACGTGGCACCAGGAATTAACTCAATGGTACAATCATAAGGCCTATGGGGAGGCAAAATATCCGCATTGCCCTTGGAAAACACATCCAAAAAATCTTGGTACTCTCCAGGAATATGTGCGGGCCTGGCAGCAGCTACTCGGATAGGAAGTGTAATACATTCTTTATCACAGATGGTACTCCATTGTAGAATCTCCCCAGACTGCCAATCTATGATGGGATTATGAAAGGCCAGCCAAGGGTGACCCAGAACCACAGGAACTGCTGGACAATGGGTAAGAAAAAACTCAATCTTTTCAGAATGTAGAGCTCCCACCGAGAGCAAAACAGGAGGTGTACATAGAGAAATAACCCCATTGGATAAGGGACTCCCATCTAAACCATGCATGGTGATACACCTACTTAAGGTTAACTGAGGAATACCTAAGGCCTTGGCCCATGTTAAGTCCATAAAGTTTCCTGCAGCTCCACTGTCCACAAAAGCAGAGACCGAGGAACCGAGGCTGTCATAAGAAACTTTAGCAGGAACCAATAGTGAATTATTTGAGGAGATGAGCTGTAGACCAAAGTGAACCCCCTCACTATTCACTTGGTCAGGAAGTTTCCCGACTTGTTTGGGCAACTACGGGCAAAATGTCCCTTACCTCCGCAGTACAAACACAGACCAGAATTTTGCCTCCTGGTTCTTTCTTCCGGAGACAATTTGGAGAGACCAATCTGCATAGGCTCCTCCATGTCTATCGGAACGGAAGAAACACAGGGAAAAGAAACTACAGATGCCCCTTTCTCAGTCCTCCGCTCTCTGAGCCGACGATCTATTTTAATAGAGAGCTCCATGAGTTTATCAAGGTTCTCAGGAGCGGGATACTGAAGGAGGCTGTCTTTTATAGATTCAGATAAGCCGAGGCGAAACTGACTGCGCAGGGCAGGATCATTCCAGCCACAGTCGTTCGACCAACGGCGAAACTCCGTACAATAATTCTCTGCAGGATTCCTGCCCTGTCTTAGAGCACGCAACTGACTTTCTGCGGATGCCTCTCTATCAGGGTCGTCATACAATAGCCCTAAAGATTTTAAAAAAGCGTCTACAGACGATAAGGCCGGATCGTCTGTCTTTAAACCAAAAGCCCAGGTCTGAGGATCCCCCTGAAGCAGAGAAATTATAATTCCAACCCGCTGAGCCTCCGTACCTGAGGAAACTGGTCTTAAACGAAAATACAGTTTACAAGACTCTTTAAAATTAAAAAACTGTTTTCTATCCCCAGAAAAACGGTCAGGCAGATGCATTTTTGGTTCAGGGATGACCCTCGGGGAAGTCCGTAACAGATCTTCCTGGGAGCTCACCCGGAGGGACAGATCCTGAACCATCTGGGTAAGTTCCTGAATCTGACTAACCAAAAACTGGCCAGGATTTGGCCCAACACCGGTGGGATTCATGAGGCCGACAAAATTCTCCCTACTGGATAAGTGAAAAAATTAACTCCTGTTGAAATTTTTTCTTTTGTCTGGCCGGTGATAATGTTACGATTCCTGTACTCCAGACTGGAGAAGATCTTATGGCAGAGATCTGAGTACAGGAATGAAATACAGGTTGTGGGAGCTGGAGAGCCTAGTAACCCCTGGCGCCCTAACTCCGTTGTCTCGCCCGTGTTATCAGAAATCCCCTGCGAGACTATGGTTGCTTGAGCCCATGGCAGCCGCGTTCGAAGGGCGGATTATGTCTGCCCAACCCCGATGCCCCCGCAGGTCTTAATGGGAGACAAGGGGAAGTCCGAGACAGGGAGATAACAAGGGGCCCTCTGACTAAGCAACCAAGCCAGGGGTTACAAGCTAACTTAACTAAATCAAAAGGTATGTGCGGACTAGCCGCCAGGGAAAAGGACAACCAAGGATCCACGGATCCGACACTCCTATCCGGCACCGCTGGACACCAGAGTGGATCTTGTGGAAGCGGAATCCTCCGCAAAGCACCAGAACTCAAAATAAACACAATAATAAATAGTAGCGGACAAGCCGCAACACACGGCTGCGCCGCGACTCACGAACACCACCAGATGTTAAAGGTGCTCGGTCAGACTCCAGGAACAGATGGTAACTTCCGAGTACTGGATCACTGAGAACAGGAACAAACGAACAGACCGGGACTGGGAACTCTCTCTGCAGCAGAATCAGGCAAACAGGAAGCTATCACCGGCGTCTGTGAGGAGTCCTGGGAGTGCTTTTAACAGAGAGTCTTCCAATCAGCTGTTTGGAGGCTGATTGGATTAAATGCCATGCAGCTGACAAGCTGCATGGCCAGGGAAACAGATGAGTGATAATTACAACATGCCGTGCAGCTGCATGCTACACAGCCAGGAAACCAGTGATGATATAAACTTAGACCCAGCAACGGGGAACACGATCCGACAGTGGCGTCCCCGTTGCTAGGCGCCGGCCGCACTGACGAGCGGACCCTCGGCGCCTAACAACTGCCAGCCTGAGTCAGGTCATTCCCCTCATCAGGCTTTTGCAGAAGCAGCTGGAGAGATTGAAGGAGAAGTTAAAACAGAGCAATTCCGCTAGGCATGTGGGACTTGTGGATGGAGCCCTTAATTCGCTTAACCAGGATTCACAGGTGGTCAATCTATTGAAATCCGAGCACTACATTTTGGCCAACATGCTCGATTCTAGGTTTAATGCCTACATTGTATCTCTCTTTCCGGCAGACGCAAGTCTGCAGAGGTTCAAAGACCTGCTGGTGAGAAAATTGTCAAGTCAAGCGGAACGTGACCCATCAACAGCTCCTCCTTCACATTTTCCCTCAACTGGGGCTGCGAGGAAAAGGATAAGATTTCCGAGCCCAACCGCTGGCAGTGATGCAGGGCAGTCAGGAGCGAGTGCTGACATCTGGTCCGGCCTGAAGGACCTGCCAACGATTACTGACATGTCGTCTGCTGTCACTGCATATGATTTTATCACCATTGAAAGAATGGTGGAGGATTATATGAGTGACCGCATCCAAGTAGGCACGTCAGATAGTCCGTACGTATACTGGCAGGAAATAGAGGCAATTTGGAGGCCCTTGCACAAACTGGCTTTATTTTACCTAAGTTGCCCCCCCTCCAGTGTGTACTCCGAAAGAGTGTTTAGTGCAGCCGGTCACCTTGTCAGCGATCGGCGTACAAGGTTACTTCCACAAAATGTGGAGAAGATGATGTTCATCAAAATGAATGATAATCCTCCGTGGAGACATTCACCAGCAATTGCCTCCAGAAAGTACACAGGGACCTGTGATGGTGGATTCCAGTGGGAACAAATTAATACTCTGTGAGGAGGGGGATGTACACAGTGAAAGGGGTGAGGAATCGGACGATGAGGAGGAGGTGGACATCTTGCCTCTGTAGAGCCAGTTTGAGCAAGGAGAGATTGATTGCTTCTTTTTTGGTGGGGGCCCAAACCAACCAGTCATTTCAGCCACAGTCGTGTGGCAGACCCTGTGGCTGAAATGATGGGTTTGTTAAAGTGTGCATGTCCTGTTTATACAACATAAGGGTGGGTGGGAGGGCCCAAGGACAATTCCATCTTGCACCTTTTTTTATTTATCTTTGCATCATGTGCTGTTTGGGGCCAATTTTTATAAGTGCCATCCTGTCTGACACTGCAGTGCCACTCCTAGATGGGCTAGGTGTTTGTGCCGCCCTCTTGGGTCGCTTAGCTTAGTCATCCAGCGACCTTGGTGCAAATTTTAGGACTAAAAATAATATTGTGAGGTGTGAGGTGTTCAGAATAGATTGGAAATGAGTGGAAATTATGGTTATTGAGGTTAATAATACTATAGGATCAAAATTACCCCCAAATTCTATAATTTAAGCTGTTTTTGAGGGTTTTTTGAAAAAACCCCCACCTGAATCCAAAACACACCCGAATCCGACCAAAAATTTTCAGGGAGGTTTTGCCAAAATGCGTCCGAATCCAAAACACGGGCGCGGAACCGAATCCAAAACCAAAACACAAAACCTGAAAAATTTCCGGTGCACATCTCTACTATCCATAGTCTCCAGTGCATTGTAATTGCTTCTCATTCCAGACAGTTCTGTTGACCATAATTTAATTATTTAAACTCCTGCATAAGCTGTATATTTCTCCAGCGCGAGCCATTCCTGCTGAGCGCTATCTACAGCCTCCTGTACATTGTTACACAGATACATAGAATTTGGTGGCCGATAAAAACAACTTTGACCCATCCAGTATGGCCTTTTTTTAATCTTTAGGTAATCTCAACCCTATTTGATCCTAGGTTCTTTGTAAGTATATTCATATGCCTATGTAAAGCATTTTAAAATCGCTCTACTGTATTAGCCTCTACCACCTCTGATGAGAGGCTTTTCCACTTATCCACTACCCTTCTGTGAAGTAATTTTTTCGCAAATTTCCCCCGAACCTCCCTCCCTCCAATTTCAGCACATGTGCTTGTGTTCTAGTACTTCTCTTCCTTTGAAGAAAGTTTACTCCCTGTACCTTGTTAAAACCATTGATATATTTGAAAGTTTCTATCATGTCCTCCCATTCCCTTCTCTGCTCCAAATTGTACATGTTAAGATCTTTTCGTCTTTCTGGGTAAGTTTTGGAATGAAGAGCATGCAGCATTTTAGTTGCCCTTCTTTGTATGCTCTCTAATGTATTTATACCCTTTTGGAGATAAGGTTTCCAGAACTGAACAAAGTATTATAGATGAGGCCGTACCAGTGACCTATACAGTGGCATTATTATTTTCCTGCTACTGATTCCTCTTCCTATGCAACCAAGCAACAGACTGGTCTTTTTCATTGTTTTGGTACATTGCTTCCCTGACTTTAAGTCACCTGAAATAGTGACTCCCCGATCCCTTTCCTCCTCAGTAGTACCCTTGAGACTAGGGATGAGCGGGTCCCCCCCACTGAACCCCCCCAAACCTGTAAAAACCTTTCAGTGCATATAGGGCTCTAATTACAGGTGAGCCATATATCATTGGGACGAGTGATTAAATTGGGTTAGAACATATTGAAGTAGAAGACCCTAAAGAAACTGCTATGTCTACAGGTCAGTGGTGGGCCATTTCTTGACACACTGTATCCAACCTGCACTGTGGCCTACACTGGGGTCAATTTACTAAGATGGGAGATTTTTAGAACTGGTGATGTTGCCCATGGCAACCAATCAGATTCTACTTACCATTTATCTAGCTGCTTCTAGCAGATATTAGATATAATCTGATTGGTTGCTATGGGCAACATCACCAGTTCTAAAAATCTCCCACCTTAGTAAATTTACCCCACTGTATCCAACCCACACTCTGACCTGCACTGCATCCGACCTGAACTGTATCCTGCACTGTATCCAACCTGCACTATATTGCGCACTGTATCTGACCTTGCACTGTAGCCAACACACACTATATCCAACCCGCACTCCGACCTGCACTGTATCCGACCCGCATTATGTGTGATCTGCACTATATACAACCCGCAATGAATTCCATCTATACCGTATCTGACCTGCCTTGTATCCACCTGCACTGTATCTGACCCACTTTGTATCCAACCTGCACTGTAACCTGCACTTTGTCTGATCGGGTTCACTACGATATGCCGGCGGTCGGGCTCCTGGCGACCAGCATACCGGCGCCAGGAGCCCGACCGCCGGCTTATCGACAGTGTGGCGAGCGCAAATGAGCCCCTTGCGCGCTCGCTGCACTTGCCATGCTACGGGCACGGTGGCGCGCGCGCCACTCTATTTTATTCTCCCTCCAGGGGGGTCGTGGACCCCCACGAGGGAGAATAAGTGTCGGTATGCCGGCGCCGGTATACTGTGCACCGGGATCCCGTCAGTTGGCATACTGAAGACCACCCATGTGATCCGCACTGTATCCAACCAGCACTGTAACTTGGTCAATATTTAACTGTGTGTCCCAAAGTATTCCACACTGTACTATGCTGGTACGGAATGCAGGACAAAATGGCTGATTGATCGGGGCTTTATATGGCACAGAGTGCCAGTTATCAGTGACCCAGGGCCTCCAGAAGGGAGGTACAGACTGGGCACTGAGAATAGGTATGTGCTGGGGGAATGTGCACTTGTGTAGGGGGCATCAATGTCTGCCGTTGCTATTTTCACATGGTATCAGGTTTTTTTCTTTGCTGTTTGGTAACTACTTTAGAGCAATGACATTGTACACACGATTCTCAGGAAATTTCTGTGTTGGATTGTTTTCTATTGATAGTACTTATGAGCTGGTTTGATTGGTTATTGCTAATGCAGTACTAATTTGTAAAACATTTTTAAACAGAAATAACTGCCGTGTGTTTGTGCCGCTGCTCTGTTGCTTAGTTTAGCCAGCCAGGCTTTGGCCTATGTTGGTGAACAATATTGTGAGGTGTGAGGTGGTCAATATTGACTGGAAATGAGTGGAAATGAAGGTTATTGAGGTTAATAATACTGTAGGAACAAAAATACAGCCACATTTTGTTATTTTAGCTGTTTTGATGATTTTTTTGAAAAAAAATCCATATCCAAAACCCGAACGGGTGGTTTTGGCAAAACCAATCCAAATCTAAAACACGAACGGAGATCCAAAGCCAAATCACAAAACCCGAAAAGTGTCCGCTCCACATCTCTACTTGAGACTATATTTAGTCTTTGGATTTTTGAGACCCGAGAGCATTTTTTTGCATTAGACTGTTATTGCCACATTTTTGGCCATTCGAGAAGTCTAACTAGATCATAAATCATTTGTTCTACCCCTCCTAGTGTGTCTACCTGTTGCATCTCTTTGTGTCATCCGCAAAAAGGCATACTTTCCTTCCAATACAATTTGCATTGCCACCAACAAAGATATTAAAGAGCACTGGTCCAAGTAAAGATCTCTGGGGTACTCCACCGGTAACCTTTCCCTTCTTACATTACACTTCATTTACTACAACTGTCTGTTTTATATCCTGCAACCAGGTTCTTATCCATTTAACCATCATAGAATTTCATCCCACGCTTTTAAATTTATTTAGCAGCCTGTGATGTGGGACCATGTCAAAAGCCTTACTAAATTCTAGATATGCTACATCTATGGCCCCCCTTGATTTATTATTTTAATCATGGAATTTAAAAAGGCCATAAGATTTTCTTTTTTTCTCACATAGTGAGATGACTACTGTCAAAAGTGGGTGGATAGGAGTGGTGTGTCTGCATAAATGAGAACAACTCTATATACTAGTGAAGAACCGCCGATGCGATGGAATCTCAGATGTGGATGGGTTGTGATAAATTCAACCATTATCACATTGCAATAATTGAATATATCACAAGGATGTATCAATTAACACATGAAGGGACAGAGCTTGTGAAAAAGCTCTGTCCCTGCAAATCCCCTTACCGCAATTCTCATGTTTTTTTTAATGAAAAATACCATAATAAGAATGTAACCACACATCTGCCACTACCATCTACCCCCAACCCCCCTTGCTTCTGCTCAACCCCTCAAATGAAGCTTGTACTTAATTATACTTAGGAATTGTGATTGATGATCTCCGGTCATCTGTTCTCCTGTGCTGCTGCTGGGACACTTGTGTACAGTGAACAAAGATTTCGGCACTTTGCATCATCTCAGCTCACTTTGCTGATCTGATGACAGGGTCTTAGCAACAGCACAGGAACAGTGAACAGACCTCGTCAATTCCCAGATCTTGGTGCTGGTAAGTATTACTTTTTTTAAAAATTTCTTTTACACAGTGATCAGACTATGTGCCAATCAGACAAACATAGCTGATCACAGGAGCCAGATATGAGCTCAGCCAAGGAAACAAAGGGAAGCCTGGATAACGCTATCTTTTAGTAAATTCGGGCAGATTGCAATTCCCATTACTACGACGGGACATGCGATCTGGTTATTTAAAAAAAAAAATGCGATATTAGGGGCTTGGGGAGAATTTTGAGAATTCTCTTCCAAATGCCCTTTAGTACATTTAGGTGATAATAAATAATGTGAAAAGGCCTATTCACATTATTTAAGTAAAAATAAAATTGATAAATAGACCTGTAAATCTTCTGCAGATCAAGTTTAACTCCCCTAATTTCTTTCATCTTCAGTTTAAAGCCTCATCAGATCTAACAGTCTGCAATTTGCTGTTCTCCATTTACGAGACTAATATGCCACATTGAATCAGTTTCTTCATCTGATGTGAAAGTCTCCTGTTTTAAACACTTGAATTGTGTAGTAGGAATATGGGGGGTCATTCCGAGTTGTTCACTCCTTGCCGATTTTCGCTATGCTGCGTTTTGCTGCTAAATGCGCATGCGCATGTTACGCAGCGCGCATGCGCTAAGTTATTTAACTAAAAACGTAGCAGTTTTGCTAGTGTTCATACGACACTTTTCAGTCGCACTGCTGATCGGTAAATGATTGACAGGAAAGGGGCGTTTCTGGGTGGTAACTGAACGTTTTCCAGGAGTGTGCTAAAATAAGCAGGCGTGTCAGGGAATAACGCGGGAGTGTCTGGAGAAACGGGGGAGTGGCTGGCCGAACGCAGGGCGTGTTTGTGACGTCAAACCAGGAAGGAACTAAATGGACTGAGCTGATCGCAATCTGTGAGTAGGTCTGGAGCTACTCAGAAACTGCAAAGAATGATTTAGTAGCAATTCTGCTAATCTTTCGTTTGCTATTCTGCTAAGCTAAGACACTCCCAGAGGGCGGTGGCCTAGCGTGTGCAATGCTGCTAAAAGCAGCTAGTGAGCGAACGACTAGGAATGAGGGCCATGGTGCAGGCACCACAGCAGCTCATAACAGCAAAGTAGCAACTGATAATTTTTACATTGCTGAATCCAGACATCACACCACTCCAGCAGTTGCCTTACAGATGGATTCCTATTGTCCGTTTGATTGTGTGAAAGTGTTGTGATCTTTTTTTTTATATAATTCTTGCCCAATTGTGCTAAATATACTGCTAAATATTTGTTTCTCCTCTGCTTCAAATTGTGAGAAACAATGTCAAAACAAAGTAAAGGCACAGGATTCTATTCGATAAACACTGGAACAACAAAGAAAATAGATGTTCATATATTAAATTAAATTGTCCTCATTCAAGGAACACTAAACAGAAATTTGCAACATGTCATTAGTTCTGATAGTCATCTACTATCTTTGCATTGCATTATCTTTCTTCAGTTGTCAAAAAAAATTATTTTACATTTGCTTTTCATTCCACAATGAAGGTGACTGCTAAACCAAGATGAATTAGGAGATCAATTTCAAAATGAATTAATCCCTTAAGTTAATGTCAGTATTTGAAGCTGTAGTATATTTTTCAAGGCACAACAGCAATGTCACCTAGACCTGTTTTAGAGTGTCCCTGGATGTTCCTCTCACACAATGATACATATTTACAGTGTGTTTATTTACAGGCCTTTCATGATGATAATACTGCTATTTGTGTTTACAACAGGTTAGATTTACAGTAGGAATTTGGAATATACTCAGATATGTTCATTATTGTACCATCTCTGTGCTTAGTGTATGCATCACATTATGGTTTATTTGTTGTCAGACAATTGATGTGTTTGCATGTATGGGCCTAGATACATTTGTAGCTACAGTAAGGGCCACAGGTAAGGGCTGCCCATTTGCCCTGTTAAAGTCAAATAT
Source organism: Pseudophryne corroboree (assembly GCF_028390025.1). Taxonomy (NCBI): domain Eukaryota; kingdom Metazoa; phylum Chordata; class Amphibia; order Anura; family Myobatrachidae; genus Pseudophryne; species Pseudophryne corroboree. The sequence continues at coordinate 490,286,258 of NC_086449.1, read as the reverse complement.
ACTTGGGAGTTTTCAACATTAAGTGGTACATGGGAGCCCTTGCTAATTTTTTTGTGCCTGAATCTGTACTACCATTGCACACATCAGCACAACCATTCCAGTTCTAGTCCCGGTTAACTAGTGTACGCAGTCATAAGTCTAATGTACACCTGTAAAGAGATGATCATTGCGAAAAGCCTCAAATGCACAATAAAATACAAAATGCAAGTTGCTGAAAAATATTTGTGATTATGTCTGACTCTGAGTAAGGCCATGTTTGTGCAAATGATAAAAACAATATCTCCCACATTTTTGTACTGTATTTCTATTCCGGTTATTCTATCCAAAAAGAATTGTACATTTTTTTTTCAAACATATTTTATTGGAGAACTTCACATGTAATTACAAAGTCCAATTGATAAGGTAAATACAGTAGAATCGTCGAGAAAACACTTTGTGCCAAGCAGAGTAGCAAATACGTGAGAAAAACACAGGCATCACATAGTAAAGGATGTATTAAGTAGAGGGTACACTTCCAACGATAGAGTGAACACCACACAAACAAGTTAACAAAAAACAGACATAGTACTTTTTTTTTCTCCTTCAATTTAAAATGGAGGATGACCAGATGCAAGTACTTCGAGATTATACCATGTGGTCAGATACACAGCTGTTTGCAGCGTATTACGAAGGGAAGGGGACAAGGATTTGACATGTGGCAGCCAAATGTCAAAGAACTTTTCTGCTTTTAGTTCTTTATTAAGGGACATCTCAACCCAATCCATGTGGAATAAGTAAGAGATTTGGGGCAGTAATAGCGATAACAACCACCAGTGCCTGGTGCTAAATCCTATAATATATATCTATATACACATAAACATATATATATGTATGTATATAGCCGTAATAGCAATGCCTATTACACCGCGGACACCAATTAGTCAGATATTTTTATATATAGCAACAGAGGAGTAATCAGCTTGTGGATAAAGCCAAAATTCACCTGAAACAATCAGGTGTGAAACAAATGAAACACCTTTTTGTCTCCCTGCACTATTTAATTAGATTGAAGCAATTGGACATGAATAAACTTGATATACAAAACTATAATATTTATAATTGGTTTTATTTTCTGATGACTAGTCTCATGTAAAAAATAATAAAATATAATCAAGAATACAAAAACAATATACAATAAAAAAGGTGAGTAATAGCGATAACGTCAAAGTGTCAGAGGAGATCCACTAAGACACAATAGTCTTCCTCACAGCTGTCGCAATTTTGGCCAATAACATTCATTGACCAGCTCGTGGCCTGGTCTGTACAGGGGTTGTGTATATGTCCCAAAGGGCCCATTCAGGAGTAAGGATAGTGGTAATGACATAGGTATCTGTAATGTACTTACATACAGTCATCCAAAATTTCTTAACCTCAGGGCAGCACCACATACAGTGGGATTTGTACATTTTTAACCTTACCACACTAACAAAAGACGAATATCTGATTATATACAGTATACATCTATTCCCTAGTGTAAGAAGAAAACAACATAGGTATAGTATTTACTTCATGATTTGTATGAGAGTAATACAAATATTATTACTAATATACTGTACTGTACCTGATGCATTATAAGTTTGGGAAACCACTCAAGTCACTAAAATCTTTACACAGTGAAAACCTCTTACAGTAGTAATTTTACCTTAGAAATATTAATATTCATTTCCAAATTGCTAAAAAATGTCTTTGATGTAAAACAGAAAAAGGTTTTTATATGATTTTCCACAATTTTCAAAATATAGACCATTTAAATTACTTCTTACTTTTGTAAATTATAGCAGACAGATACAATATTGGTTTTAATGATTTAAAACACTAGACTAATATAGCTACTGTTAAACCCTATTTTGCATTTCTGTTCTTTTTTATAAATTCTTGGAATTTCAAACTTTCATTCTTTAATGTATCTTCACTTACAGATTACCCATATACAGCAGTTTGCATGGTAATATTCTTCAGAAGCTTTCTTCTTGCAGTGCATTCCTGAACACGTTCAGTACAGCACAGTAATGCAGAATGTGCAAAATACTTTACATAAATCAGGTACAATTCAGACCTAATGGCTGTTGTGCGTTTTCACACAGCGAGCGATTATCAAACTACTGTGCATGCATATGCACCACAATGCGCACGCGCATTGCCAAACAGCGATAGGATGGCGTGAAAATTTCTATTGCACGGTTGTTTGGAAGGTGATTGACAGGAAAAGGCTGTTTGTGGGTGGTAGCTGGACATTTTCAGGGAGTGTTCGGAAAAATGCAGGCGTGCCTAAGCATTTTCTGGGAGGGTGTGTGACATCTGCTCTGGACCCGATCAGCCTGATTCTATCACACTGTAGGAGTAAGTCCAGGGCTGCACATAGACTGCACACACTGAAAAAACCATTAGATGGTGAGTGAGTTTCTAACGGATTTGCAACTGTCCACTGAGGGACATTTTTGCAAGGTGTACACAGGCAATCGCACACTTGCACGGGGTAAATTTATACTCCCCTTGGGTGGCGACTATCTGATTGCAGGACAACAACATTAGTATAACAGTGATCAGGTCTAAATCACACCCTGTGCAAGCAGTGATAGCCTTTATTTCCAATATGCAGCTGAGACTCCACATTCCCTTGCCTACATTACATGGGACTGGATTTTGGGGCTATTTCAGACCTGCTCATAGCCGATCAGCCACCTTGACATGCGGGAGGATGCCCAGCACAGGGCTAGTCTGCCCTGCATGTCTGGCTCTGCCTCCCCCCCTGCACAGGTACAAAAGCATCGCTCGGCTGCAATTCTTTTGTACCTGAAGAGTAGCTCCCTACCAGCGCAGCTCCTGCACGCTAACAGTGAGCTACCCATCACTCTCCGGGTCACAGCGGATGTGTGTAACATCACTCAGCCACCGCTGCCCACCCCACGCATGGTCTGGGCACACCTGTGTTGCCCGGACTGTGACACCAAAACAGCGGCCCAATGCTGCCACCCCACCCCCTCCCACCCAGTAAACACCTCTGCCTGTTAATCATGCAGAGGCGATCGCTAGGCTGAGATGCTGATCACATCTCTGGTATGCGCTGGTGCACTGCGGCACCTGCGCATGCGCAGTTCAGACCTGATCGCCCGCTGTGAATTAGTCCCTTTATTTCTTCAGTTAGCATTTCATTTTACTGTGTATATGGGAATTTTAGAAAGTCCATTTTTAAGACAGTCTATCATGTGTAGACAGTTTAAACACTTGAACAAATGCTTTACCAAAATAGTACAGTACTGTCAATAGAAATGTAATTTATTTTAGTTAGGATAGTTGTCCTGACAACTTTTACTTGTACTTTCAAAAATGTATAAGTACGGAAGGTTCAGTGAATATATATTTTATTTAATGGACTAAAATGCTCTGTTTAAAGCATAACTAATGCAATCAAGGGGTAGTGTTTGTCCCAGAAATTTCAGACTAGGAAGGATGATATTAGAACCTAACTGAAATTTTCCTTATACTGTTGTTGTGCTCAAAACAGATGATTAGTAACCTAGGGTCTGATTCAGAGGTGGAAGTTAAATGCATTGCTGTTGTGTATTTTTGCACAGTGGATCTGAGAAGTTTTGCAAATGTTATATCCACTGTCTTTTAGATAGAGATGCCCACTGCTGGCTTCTCAAATCTGGCCACTTGCATCCAAAGACGCAGTATTGGATGAACATAGGTCACACCATCGAACCTCTGAGCAACCCTTTGATTGCTCAGACTGTCCAACGCAATTAAGCTGGCAGGTCCAGAGAAACTGTGTCTAAAGATGCAGCCACTGGCTGCAACATGACCCGAAAAAGTTGTGACATGCCCCCTTTAACTCCCCCCAAAACGAACTGACTGTCAATCACTTTGCATCCTAATCCACACTACAACCGCCATCACAAGACCATCACGGCACATAAGCACTAGAAAAAACAATGGCCAGCTGCCTAAACATTAGCATTGTATCCACCTCTGAATCAGGCCTTTAGTAACTTTTGAAACTTTGGTACTGATTTAATTAGCTGCAAAGTCATTGTATTAGCATTACTTCTCATGTTCGTGTGTGACGTTTAGGCAATGATCTTTGATTAATTATGCTGGAGCATCATATGGGTGTGAAAAAAAATCACAATGTTTTCATTACTGTAATCACTCGTTATAGAAGAAAAATGGTACACAATGAAGTCTTCTTAAGATTTATTATGCACATCCATACAGAGCATGCAAAATCAGATATGCAAGCTAACGGTCATACAGGACATAAGTTTTATGGACCAGATTTGGCTAAAACATATTCTGATCAAAGTTCATAATATGCAACTACAAACCATGCCTATGGTTCACTAACAGCTGGTGTTTGTTTATGTCAAGACTCTGCCATTTATATGGTCTGGTCTGCAGTACCTCTGGGGTGCCAGAGGTGCTGCTGCTGTGTTTCTGGGCTACCCGAGATGTGGCTGTTGTGTTTCTAGCCTGTAGTACCTCTGGACTGCCAGAGTTGGTGTTGTCTGTGAGCAGTCCCATCTGGTCTAATCAGCTAGAACATGCTGCTGCATTTCCAGCTGCAGCACATTGTTGCTAGTTGCCTTTCCTTTCGTGCTGCAGTGATTGGCCTTGTTTTATTTTAAAAGTCAGTCAGCCCTGGGCCTAAGGGCCAGTTATAGCTTATGTTAGCTTCTAGCCAGTTTGGAACCTGATCCTTCTCAATGTTTCCAAGAGTTTTGCCTATATCCAGCTTCTAGCCTGGTTCCTGAATTTCCTCCTCAGTTTTGTCTCCAGTCTGCATTTGTATCAAAGACTCCTGTACTGGTACCAAAGGTCTGTTAAGTATACCTTGCTGCACGTCCATGGTTCAGCCAAACCTGCAAACCTGGTCTGTCAGCTAATACCCTGTTTTTCTGTACATTTGCAAATTACCATTGTTACATTCTGCTGGATTCTTTATTTAATACAGATTTATTTCATATCAACATCCCTGTACTGGTCTTCTGTTCTACTCCAGCATTTATCCTAGTCTAGCAATTCACTTGTTAGTCATCAAGGCAGGTGAATCCTAATATTTTCTATATATATTTATACCATGCAATCAAAACAAAAACATTTGTGAAAACTTAGAGTTTAAAGTCAATCTACAATGAAATTATATTCTTGATCATTGAGTTTCCATAATGTGTTCATTTATCCAAGTTATTCCTCTCTGCTGGATCTTAGCAGCATCCTGTTACACAAATCAAATGGTTATTATCTGAATTATTAAGGAGGTTTATGATAGATATCATACAACAAAACAAAGGGTTAATGCACAGGAGAGTAAAAACTGATACTTGCCACATTTTTATATGAACCTTTGGTGTGACTAAGGGGCCTATTTATCATTGAATATTTGTGGCATATACCCCTCAAACATGACTTTCTTCACATTTAGCCTCTGGAATACCTTAATACATTGCAAACAAATTGTTGGTTCACACTTGAAGCCTATAGACACTGTGACTAAAACAATTATGCCAAACATAATATATTGTATTAATCCAGAAAAAAGGTTAGCAACAATTGATTCTAACCATACAAACTGGTCCTAACCTTCTCCAGTACTTATTTTTATCATGTCTTTCTGTAGTTCCTTAACTTTATTCAGATGTCCAATAATTTCTGAACTTGTTATTGCCTCTATAGATACAACATTCTTGACCTACAACAGCACATATACCACCTTCAGCTGCCAATGCTTGGTCCAGTGTAATTTTATATGTAAAGCCACTTTTCCAATTTGGGAAACTGCTTCCACTGTTTGAATAATAGAGACAACCAATTCTACTAGGTTCTGCTCCAATAGAGTCAGTATTTCTGAAATCACCTTTTCTACCATGAAAACAGTGCACAATAGAAAAGTACTCCAGCAGTATGCTCACTATCTGAGCCTCTATAGAATATATATCTTTTTTTTCTTCCATCTTGATATGCTGTGAAAGTCACTTGAATCCTGCTGCTGCAGCCTACTTCTCAGTGACTCAGCACCTGCCATTGGCTGTGGCTCAGCCTTAGTATCTGTCCTCATCTCCCTCCTGCTCTAATGCTGCAGCTCTTTGCACCACAGGGCACTATGGGTGGGCAGGGGGAGGGACACAAGGGGAAGGCGGGGTGCAGAGCCGGAACATGATGATGGACTAAAGCTGCTGTGCTGCACCTCTACCTATATGAGAAAAAGTAGCCAGTTAATGCAGCTAGCAAGCAGCAGGTGGACAGACCACACCACTGTGGCAACACAGCCGAGCAGGTGTTTCCGGATGTTCTGTGCCCACAGTGCATATGAACTGCAAATGCACTGTGTGCCAGGCATCTCCGACACATTGCTAGTTACAGCCCTGGCTGCTTGTTTAGTTATATGAGATAATTCATAGTTAAGTCATTTCTCAAACTGAGTTCATATGTGGGTGCAATAATGACATTGGGTACCTCATAGAGTTAAATATTTAATTTTCTAAGGGTTATTTTGATCAAATCCAGTACTATGGAAAAGATTCTGGCCGCTGCAAACTAATTTCTTAGCGTCTTTTAGATAGTTTCTTATTAATTTTCCCATTGTAACGTTCAACATTCCCACTGGATTGATGATAATATGGGGTATGTAGCTGTTGTTTTATTCTGAGAAGTTGATACATTAAAAAAATAATAAATAGGGATCTATTTACTAAGCCTAGGACTGATATAGAGTGAACGGAGATAAAGTACCAGCATATCTGCCATATTTCAGGCTGTGTTTGAAAAATGGCAAGAGGTGGTTGGTTAGGCCTTTGTCTCTTTCCCAGGCTTAGTAAATAGACCTCTTAGTCCGGTAAAATGTGTGCCTTGGTCAGATATTACATTAGGTATACAATACCTACAAACAAATTCCTGAGTATTATTCTTAGCAGTAATGGATACTGTTTAACTAGCCACAGAATACCCTTTGACCCATCCTGCAAACAAGCCTACACAAACTAAAACCTACTTAGATGCTGAATGAAATTAATTTGTATGATTTGGAAAGGACTTGATGTTTGCCGAAGATATGATGGTATTTTTTTAACTGGATGTCCGTCATTTTTCTGCAAGCAGATAATACAGGAAGTATAGTATCTGGCTGCAACTGATGCAAAGCTAGGAGCATACCAGTAAGTCTTATCTTCAGAGTTTTGCTATAAGGTTTCACTGTCTTATATACATTGTGCATTTTCCAACTTAGGGCCTGAATTCCAAGCAGAATTCAGGCCCTAAGTTGGAAAATGCACAGCAACAAGGAAGCATCTGTGCAATTCCATACAAATAAAATACCTCCTGCATACATTTGTATGATGGGTTGTTGGTCCCTAGAAAAGGTGCCAGCTGCTTTGATGCACAGTGATGTTAGAACTGGCCCCAAGTCCAGACTTCAGTGGGAACTATAAGATGGGACCTCAGAACTTTTTTTTTGGAGTGCCATATTAAGGAAATTATTAGACAGAGAGTCACCAAAAAAAAAAATCTTCTATCAGTTAGCCTCCCAGCACTTAGGTAAGGGTTCTTAGCTAAGTAAATCTTGTTCTGAAAACCTTAAAGCTACATAAAAATATCTTGAAATAAATGTGAAATGAATGACTAGATTTCAGTTTTTCTTACTGCAGTGAGATCCATAATATACCACACAGCAGTGCAGCAATTGATAAAGTGCCTAATAGTAGTGTCCTCAATTCATAATTAGTAACATAGTAAATAGTTTCTGTGGTTGAAAAAAGACAATTTGTCCATCGAGTTGAACCTATTAGTGATTTCCTACACTGTATTATTCTTAGGACTAATTTTATCTATTGTGAATGTTAGCCATTATGTTTATTCCTCTTTTTTAACTATAGTGTGTGATCTACCCACCATAACCCTATATATCCTTATCCATCAGGAATTTATCTAGCCCATTATTAAAAGTGATGAATGAGTCCACCATTACTACTCTCTCAGGCAGGGAATTCCAAATACGTATTGTCCTTACTGTGCAAAATCTCCTCTCCTCTAACCAAAGCAGATGTCCACGTGTCCTCTGTGTTGATCTTATCAAAAACAAATCCTCGCAAGCTCTGTCCATATTGAACCTCATTTTCCATTTTGCTGCCCATGCTTCCAGTTTAAATAAGTTGTTCTGAAGAGACTCAGCATCCCCCCGCCTGAATTTATAAATATTAATCATGTCCCCTCTTAATCTCCTCTTTTCCAGTGTAAACATGCCTACAAAGGCAAGCCTTTCCTTGTATTCTAGCATCTCCATCCCCTTAATCAATTTGGTTGCCCATTTCTGAATCTTTTCTAGTTCCAGGAAATCCTTTTTGTAATATGGTGCTCAAAATTGTGCACAGTATTGGAGATGTTGCCTCACAAGTGATTTATATAATGGGAGTATAACACACTCATCCCTTGCATCAATTCCCCGCTTTATGCATGCTAATACCTTGTTTTTCTTAATTGCTGCAATCCTACTTTGGGTATTACTGCTAAGTTTTTTTTATCTATGTGAACACCTAAATCTTTTTCCAGTACAGAATTGCATCGTTTTACCCCATTTAGTATGTAGGTAGTATTTTTGTTCTTGCTACCAAAGTGCATTACCTTACACTTGTCCATATTGAACCTCATTCATCATTTTGCTGCCCATGCTTCCAGTTTAAATAAGTTGTTCTGAAGAGACTCAGCATCCCCCCGTCTAAATTTATAACCTTACACAGTTTGGTATCATCTGCAAAAATTGACACCATGCTCTCTAGACATACTTCTATATTATTTATGAAAATGTTGAATAATAGTGGTCAGAGTACAGACCCTTGTGGTAGTCCACTTAGTACTTCAGTCCAATTTGAAAAAGTTCCATTTACCACAACTTGCTGCTCCCTATTATACAACCAATTTCTAACCCAAGTGCATATTGTGCTTCCTAGCCCCAGTTCTTGTAACTTATAGATAAGTCTCATGTGCAGTACTGTATCGAAAGCTTTAGCAAAGTCTAAAAAGATTACATCCACCTCCTTACCCTGATCTAGGTTGTTTCATAAAATAATAATAAGTTTGTTTGACATGATCTATCCTTCGCAAATCCATGTTGGTTCCTATTAATAACCTTATTGGCTTCAGGAACTTTTGTATTCTATCCCTTAAAATATCTTCCAGTACTTTCCCCACTATAGATGTAAGACTTACTGGTCTATAATTACCTGGGATGTGCACTGAGTATTGTGGGTTTGGTTTTGGTTCTAATTTAATCCTTGTATTTTGAGCAAAACCACCCTCAAGTGTTTTGGTTCAGAGTCAGATTTCAGCTTGGTTTAAAATTGAGAAAAACTATACTAATTGATAAAATTCACTAAAAATGTATGAAAAAAGCTAAAAAAAAAAAAAACATGCAATTTTTGCAATATAAAATCCAAATTTTTAACCACTTGAAGGTCCGATCCAGGACTCAGTTCAAATCATATTTCCTAGGTAGAGCCGCACTGCGTTTTTGTTAAATTCAGATCAACAAAATGTGGGTGGAATTGGATTACTGGAGAACTAAACCACACATCTCTAATATACCATACTGTAAAGTCCCCAATTTATAATATGCCAAGCAAAACCCCCCCAGTCATGCACCTTTATGTGACAGCCTCAAAACACCCTCAGTCACGAAAAGACATGTCTGATTGGGTAATATTTTAGTGATAAAAATAAAGCTTAAGAAACAAGTGCTTGTATTACAAAATTATATTTAAATTGAGATTATCTGTTTAGGTGAAGATGTGAAGGTGCAGAAACTTCAGGAAGATTTCAAGTGTAAATCAGGTGAGTGGACTTCCCAAATCATATAAAAAGAGGATAACACAATAGTGTAATATTGGGCCTAATTCAGACTGGATTTCTGCAGTGGCAGTGATCGCAGTCTGAAGCCCTTTGGGCACATGGGTATCCGGACTCCAGGTTGACACCAAGAAGGTCGACACACCTTAGGTCGACATGGACAAAAGGTCGACATGAACAAGGTCTACATTAGTTTTTCACATTTTTTTCCATTTTCTTTTACTTTTTCATACTTTACGATCCACATGTACTACGATTGGGAATGGTAACCTGTCCTGAACACAGTGGTAGCGGAGCGAGGCACCTTGCCCAAAGCATGGTGGTGAAGCGAGCCATGTGAGGGGACACGGTGCACTAATTGGAGTTCCCAGTCACTCTACAAAGAAAACAACACAAAAAACATTAAAAACTCATGTCGACCTTTTTCCAGGTCGACCTTGTTCATGTCGACCTTTTGTCCAGGTCGACCTAAGGTGTGTTGACCAATTGGTGTCGACCTAAGGCGTGTCGACCTGGAGTCCCAGACCCGGGCACATGCGCACCCCGGGAAGCCCTGTAAGATGCTAAAAGAATCTCAGAGCTGTGATCGCCTCTGCCTGATTGGCAGGCAGAGGCAGTCGCAGGGTGGAAGGGGGTGTGCCAGCAGCATTAGAATGCCATTGGTGGGGCGCAGTCTGGACAGCACAAGCATGTTCGGCCCGTTGCAGGGGCGGACCGCAACAACAGCGTGACGTCATGGCAGGCAGGGAGCTACTCGGCGGGTGCAAAAGCATCACAGCTGTGTGATGTTTTTGCAGCTGTGCAGGGAAGGGGGGAGGCAGGGATTGACATGCCGAGCGGACTTGGCATGTCAGAGTAACAGATTGTAGATGTGCTAAATCTAGCACATCTATGAACAGATATGAATTGCCCCTATTGTTTGAACCATATGATGAAGAAAGTAAAACTGTAGGTAGACTGCATACTATAAATTTTGTATTAATAAATTAATCTGTGTCTATTTTGGAAAACTTAACTAAGTTTCCTTGGAATTTCTTCTCTACCAATCACATGGATCTCAAGGGAATGAAGAATGAAGGTTCCATAGTATGTTACCACAACAAACATTATTTTTAATACAATTAGTAAGAATATACTATACAACACAGAGTTGGCACACACAAATAGGAGATATAAAAACATGTTTATCTGGCCATAACGACAGCTATTTCTTCAGTTAGTATAGTAACATAGTAACTAAGGTTGAAAAAAGACAATTGTCCATCGAGTTCAACATATTTGAGGTCTTCTAAGCAGTCTTATTATAGGGCTAGTTATTTTTATGTTAGGACTAGTTAAATTAACTATAATGCGTGCCTACGCACCATAACCCTGAATATCTTTATCCAATAGGAATTTATCTAACCCATTCTTAAAGGTGTTGACTGAGTCCGCAGTTACTACTCCCTCAGGCAGGGAATTCCAAACACGTATTGTCCTTACTGTGAAAAAACCTTTTCGCCTCAATGTGCGGAAACTCCTCTCCTCTAACCTAAGCGAGTGACCACGTGTTCTCTGTGCTGATCTTATAGAAAACAGGTCCCTCCCAAGCTCTGTGTATTGACCCCTTATATATTTGTAGATGTTGATCATGTCCCCTCTTAGTCTCCTCTTTTCCAATGTAAACATGCCTAGTCTTGCAAGCCTTTCCTCGTATTCCAGCGTCTCCATGCCCTTGATTAGTTTGGTCGACCGCCTCTGAGCCTTTTCTAGCTCCAGGATATCCTTTTTGTAATATGGTGCCCAAAATTGCACACAGTATTCAAGATGTGGCCTCACTAGTGATTTAAATAATGGGAGTATAATACTTTCGTCCCTTGCATCAATTCCCCGTTTTATGCATGCTAATATCTTATTAGCCTTCTTTGCTGCACTCCTACTTTGGGTACTGCTGCTTAATTTGTTATCTAAGTGAACCCCTAACTCTTTTTCCAGTACAGAATCCCCTAATATTACCCCATTTAGTATGTAGGTGTAATTTTTGGTCTTGCCCCCACAGTGCATTACCTTACACTTGTCTGTGTTGAATCTCATTCTCCATTTTGCTGCCCATGTTTCCAGTTTAGTTAAGTCATTCTGAAGAGACTCAGCATCCCCCTCTGTATTTATAACCTTACACAATTTGGTATTGTCTGCAAAAATTGACACCATGCTCTCTAGACCTACTGTTAGGTCGTTGATGAAAATGTTGAACAAAAGTGGTCCAAGTACACACCCTTGTGGCACACCACTTAGTACTTTAGTCCAATTTGAAAATGATCCATTGACCACAACGCGCTGCTCCCTATTATCTAACCAATTACTAATCCAAGTGCATATTGTGCTCCCTAGCCCTATTTCTTGTAGCTTATAGATAAGACGCATGTGTGGTACAGTGTAGAAAGCTTTGGCAAAGTCTAAAAATATTATATCCACCTCCTTACCCTGATCCAGGTTCGCACTTACTGTTTCATAAAAGCCAAGTAAGTTGGTCTGACATGATCTGTCCTTCACAAATCCATGTTGGTTCCTTTTAATGACCTTATTTGCTTCAAGGAACTTTTAAATACTGTCCCTTAGAATACCTTCCAATACTTTCCCCACTATAGATGTAAGACTAACTGGTCTATAATTACCTGGTTCAGCTTTGCTCCCCTTTTTTAATATCGGCACTACCTCCACTATATGCCAGTCCTTGGGAACCATACCCGATTTAACCGAATCCATGAAGATCAAAAATAGTGGTCTTGCTAGTTCAGCGTGCAGCTCCATAGGAACCCTCGGGTGAATTCCATCGGGACCAGGTGACTTATTAATCTTTAACTTTTTTAATCGGTCACAGACTACCTCCTCACACAAATAAGCATTTAGCAGTGGGACATTATCTTTGTTGAGATTTTGTGTTAGACCCAGCATTTGGTCCTCTCTGGTAAATACTGTTGAAAAAAACTTGTTTAGTTTGTTTGCTATGTCATTATATTTTTGATTAAGACTCCCCTCATGTCCTTTAAAGGGCCTATACTCTCCTTCTTTAGTCTCTTACTGTTGGGATTCGCTTTGCTTTCCTTTGCTACTAGTCTTTCAGTTTCTACTTTAGCCGCTCTTATTCCTTTTTTGCATATTTTGTTACAGTCCTTTTAGTGTTGAAATGACACCGCATCCCCCTTAGATTTGTATTTTTTTAAATGCTCATCTTTTTTTGTTCATTAATTCCTTTATATTTTTGTTAAACCATATTGGTTTGGGATTTTTATTCCTTTTTTTGCTGCTGGTGGGAATAAATTTACGAGTATTATTAATTAGCAGTGATTTTAATACATCCCATTTCTCTGTAGTATTTTTTCCTTGAAACAGAATTTCCCATTCAATGTCCCTTAACGCTTCCTTCATCATGTCAAAGTTGGCTTTGCTAAAGTTTAGAGTCCTAGTTGAGCCAGTATAGGACTGCTTATGAAAACTGATATTGAATGTGACCATATTGTGGTCGCTATTACCTATGGGCTCTCCTACTTCAATATTTGATACCAATTCCCCATTGTTATTTAATACCAGGTCTAAGATTGCATTGTACCTAGTTGGTTCCTCGATTAATTGAACTAAGTAATTATCATTTAGCGTGTTTAAAAACATATTGCCCCTAGCAGTATCACATGAATTGATTTTCCAGTTTATCTTGGGATAGTTAAAGTCTCCCATCACTACTATGTCTCCTACTCCTGCTGCTATTTCAATTTGGTACAGTAACAATTTCTCGTCAGACACATTAATACCAGGCGGCCTGTAGCATAACTCCAATAATAACTTCTTTATTCCTTTTCCCCCACATGCAATTTCAACCCATAACGTCTCAGTAGTGTTTACAGTCCCTTCTTGAATATCTTCTCGTATAACATTTTTTAGAAATGGCTTTACGTAAAGACATACCCCTCCACCCCGTTTATTTAGTCTGTCTCTCCTGTACAGCGTGTAACCCTCTAGATTGACTGTCCAATCGTGAGATTCGTCCCACCACGTTTCAGTAATGCCTATAATATCATATTCCCTGCTTGCTGCGCGGATTTCTAGTTCCCCCTTTTTACCTGTAAGGCTTCTAGCATTTACATACATACAATTGAGATATGTATTTCCCCTTATGGTAGGGACATCGTAATTCTTATGCAGTAAAGATGACCCGTTATCATCGTTGGATACTGTTATTCTAAAACCCTTTTTAGTTCCCATATTACTACCCTTGCCATCTGCTCTATTTCTCCCCCCTACTCCTCCCCCATTTTGTTCACTAACACCACCTTACTGAATGACCCATAACGCCTACTCCTCCCCCATTTTGTTCACTAATGCCACCTTACTGAATGACCCGTAATTTCTTGGTGAACCCTCCAGGCACCTAGTTTAAAATCTGCTCCAACCTTCTAACCATCCTTCCCCCAGTAACGCTGCCCCCTCCTCATTCAGGTGCAATCCATCACGACAAAAAGATGGTGCCTGACTGAGAAGTCTGCCCAGTGTTCTAGAAACACAAACCCTTCTTTCCTGCACCAATCCCTAAGCCACACATTTACCTCCCTAATCTCCCTCTGTCTCCCTGGGCTAGCGCGTGGCATGGGTAATAATTCAGAGAATATTACTTTAGATGTCCTTGCCTTAAGTTTCTTGCCTAATTCCCTATAGTCTTTCTTAAGGACATCCCACCTTCCACTAACTTTGTCGTTGGTGCCAACATGCACCAAGACCGCCGGATCATGCCCAGCCCCTCCCAACAATCTGTCTACCCGGTCTGCGATGTGCCGCACCCGAGCACCCGGGAGACAACAGACCGTACGATGATCACGGTCCCGGTAGCAGATTGCCCTATCTGTCTTCCTAATAATGGAATCCCCTACCACCACAATCTGACAAGGTACCTTACTAACTTTTATCCCAACTGCACCAGAGGGACCGCTACTCTGGTTGCTAGATAGAACAGTCTCCTCTGACACCGTCATTTCCTCACTATCATCCTCCGATTCCTTGTCCAGTCGTGCAAATTTATTCGGGTTTGATAGTTCAGAGATGTCGAGCCTCCCCCTCTTTTTCTTCCTTCTATTTGTGACCCAGCTAACTGCCTGGTTATCCTCATCTACCAGTGACCCCTCCCTCAACTCCTCCACCGTTCTATCTAAACTTCGCTCGAGATTGTGAATATCCCTCAGTCGCGTAACGGTTTGCTCTAGATCAGTTACCTGGGCTTCCAGGGCAACCGTTCACACACACCTCGTGCAGATGAACTCACACTGGGACGGTTGCTCCAGGTGCGCGTACATCTTGCACGACATGCACTGAGTGAAATCCCCAATCCCAGCCCCACCCATATTTTTGTAAGGTCTAACTCCCTGTTACCCAAGAAGAAATAGAGAAGCAAAACAATCTAGGGAAAACACTCACTATACAATAATGAAGTTAAGCATATACTTATCTATCCTTTGCGTCCCCTAGTCCTTCGCTTTTATGCAGCAGTAGTCACCAGTTCCTTCGCTTCTTTTTAGCAATCTCCATCCCCTTCCTCTGATGTCTGCAGCAGCAGTCTTCCTTGCCCTCTTGTGCAGCTCAGCAGTGGATTCAGGCCCTGCAGGCCAATTGTGTGTCCCTGGTAGTACCTGCTGTCAGCAGCAGTAGGCTCTTTCCCCACCGGCAGCGTCACTGGGCAGTATCTAGTATGTTCACACACAAAATAGAACAAAAACAAAGACAGAAACAAAGGCAGCCCTCAAAATATCTGCCCCTCACACACTTAACAATCACAGCCCCTCTGCTACTCCAAGTTAGAGACCCTCTCACTCACTCACAAAGTCAGACCCTTGCAGCCTCACCAGAAGTTTAATGGTATTGCAAATATGTGTGTTCCTGATTGCGTATTATAAAACTCACCCTTTTCTGCATTCTAACTCACCTGCTGCTGTTTCCATCTCTCAATACACTTAAAAATCCAAGCTATGACTTTAAAATGCAAGCCTCCTTACAAGTAGCAAGCTCTAATGAGTCTGTTCACTGACTAAATATGCTCTCAAGCAGCTGATGTAATCAGCTCCTCCTCCTGATTACTCACACCTGATTCAAACCCCTCCCCCTGGATTTCTCCCCACACCTTTTAAAAAAACTATGCAAAATGTGCAAATATGTCAATTATAATATCAATGCCCAGTATAAGCCACCAATAATAGCAATGTCCATTTACTGGCCTTTAATACTTTATCATCTTATTCTCTTCCTGATTTAGCCTCTTGATTAGTAGTAATGAGGATTGCTCCACTGGCTTCTAATTAGTCACTTTTAGAAGCCAGTGACCCATACCCAACAACTTGCAAATATGAAGTAAAATACAATGTTATATTGGACACAGTGCTGATGCCTTTTCTAGTCTCTTTTTTTATTTGGCAGTAGGAAGGGATTTTCACCCTACCCACTTCCCCTAATCCTACCCCTAACCTTAAGCCGTTCCTCACACTGCCTAACCATAACCTCCCCCTTCTGCAACCTAACCCTAACCACTCCCTCCTGCAGTGTAACGCTAACCTTTCCCCTGCAGCCTCACCATAACTCTACTCCTAGTGCCCATGCCTAACCTAAACCCCTGTACTTACGTCCAAGATCCGTTGTGATTCTGACTTTCGAGATCCCAACTGCTGGGATCTTGATAGCATCCCATCATAAAAATGTTGGCAGATATGATGAGCATACTTGAATATACATGCGTATTGTATGTCACACTACAACATGAGAGTGACAAAGAGGTATATGTGAATTCTTTATGAATTAAAGGAAAAAGCAGTGTAAAATAAAGCATGAATTGCAATTGTATACCTTTTGTATAGAAAGAGAACAAAATGAATAAGCTCATGTGAAGTGGAGATATAATTTGATGGGGACAGGAGAGGTCATTCATCTGTTGTACTCTTGTACTGCACAGACCAACATTAGCAGAAAACATTGCAGGGACAGTTTTCGATAAACAAGAGCTGTGGAGCACAGACATCATAATAAATACACACAATGAGAAGGGCTCTGGAGAAACAATGCCGCTCTCCTGGGCATGTTTCATGTTACCTTTCCATGGCTTTTCATTTCTGAAGTTTTGTACAATGGGAGCACGGTTCAGGATCCAGTAATGTGTACAGCAAGACGCTGTGACAAGGTATCTCTAGTCAGCAAGCTTCTTTTCATTTAGAAAGGAAAAGTCCTGACCTGGCTTGTAATTCTAATCCCCAGTGGAACTTTCCTTTCCACATCCTACAAACATACCTCATTTTTCAAGAGAGGACAGCAGTGCATCTTCAACACCAAAGTGCTAAAGGATTTAGGTGCCTGGAATCACCCAAATTGGAAAGATTATTGCTATAAAATATAACTGCTGCTTTTCACCCCATTCTTTCATTGACTTTTTATTAGCTAAAATTATTTGTTATTTATTTTAGTACAATTATTTCTATTTAATGTGCGGTTGTTACCTATCTTTGACATTTATACACATGTATCTGTTCATATATACATGTTATATTAAATACAATTTATGAATATATGAAGACTGTAAAAATAAAAAATGAAATCCCCTCCTATAAAAACATTTGAAGGTCTGATAGTGTACTCAGAATAATCCTTAATGGTTATATACACACTGTTATTATACCAAGAGGCTAGATATCACAAAATATCATACTAACAGACATTGCTAAAGGAAATAATAAGATTTGCACATTGGGAGTCATTCCGAGTTGATCACTTGCTGCCGATTTTCGCAGCGCAGCGATCACTTACAAAAATGGCAAAACTGCGCATGCGTATGCACCGCAATGTGCACGCGCATCATATGGGTACAAAGAGCATCGTTGCTGTGCAATGCTTCTAGCGACGAATCCATTCGCACAGCCGATTGCAAGTAGATTTACAGGAAGAATGCGTTTATGGGTGTCAACTGACCATTTTCTGGGAGTGGTTGGGCAAATGCAGGCATGTCCAGGAGTTTGCAGGGCGGGTATCTGACGTCAATTCCGGGGCCTCCGTCACTAGAATCATCACACAGGATAAGTAACTACAGGGCTGGTCTTGTTTTGCACAAAATGTGTTTGTGTCGCTCGGCTGCACAGGTGTGCGCACACTTGCAAAGTGAAAATACACTCCCCCGTGGGTGGCAACTATGCATTTGCATGGCTGCTAAAAGTAGCTAGCGAGCGATCAACTCGGAATGAGGGCCATTGTTTGTAGTACTATTTGTTAATAGATTTGTCAGATATTTTTGTGGAGTGAGGACAGCAATACATTTGAAATGGAGACTGGCCTCTGTCACTTACAGTTATAGCATTTGTTTGGTGCTGCTTTAATGCTGCACACTGGCTCAGTGATGAATTAGCTGCCTCACAGCACTGAGGTCTTGATTTTGATTCTACCCAAGGCCCCATCTGTGTGGATTTTGTATGTTTCCTCCGTCTTCATGTTGGTTTCCTCCAGGCACTCTGTGTTTACTCAACAATCCAAAATCATACTGGTAGGTTAACTTGCTTCTGACAAATACTAACCCTAGTGCATATGTATGTGTATGTACTTATAGTTGGAAACATACATTGTAGATTCCACTGGATTAGGAACTGATGTGAATAACTGATATATTTATGCACACACATTCTGCACTGTGAAATATGGGTTAATCCTATTAGCCCAGATGCAGCGCGCACTTCCTCTCTGTTGCTGGCATTTATCAGGGATTATAGCATAATCCGCGATAAGTGTCCCTTTGACCTGCCATAAGTGCTCCGAAAAATCCATAGGTCCATGGCTTTTTGTGTGACCTATGTATTTTTGCATGAAAAGCAGGTGTTTTTTGCTGCTGCATCACTATCGTGGGTAATTGAATACTCCCCTATGTGGGCATTATCTACTGTAAATAACTGAATAATAATAATAATAATAATAATAATAATAATGTCCAGTCCGTCTATACAAATTAATGTGTGACCCATTCACTTTTTTATCTGTCCCTTTACATAATTAAATAATAAAAATGAAAATGGACCAAAAATATGAAAATCCTTTTTAGCATTATTTGTGGTAATCATCTTGATTTTACTTGACCCAGAGACACTCTAAAGGCCATCTTATATTGCTATTCCTTACCATGTCCATGAAATACCTTTGTACATTCATATTCTTGATGCCTTTCTTTTATCATTTTTCTGCATTATCTCCTCGCTTTTGCACACATTCAGTCAAATGCAGTTCAAGCTTATGAATTTGGAACCTTAATGTATTGTTGAGAATCATAAAAGAAGGAATTACATTATGAAAGTAACAATTTCTGAGTGCTTATTGATATGCCATCTCATCCCCACCCTTCTACTTGGGCTGAACAACTTTTATTAGGTATAAATAATAGCTGTCTCTCAGTCCTGTCTCATTATACAACCACATAGATAACAGATTGCACTTTGAACCATAGCTCCTCAATCTGATTGTACTCAATATGGTAATTTTTATCATGCACTGTGAAAGCTGAAGTAGCTCATAATTGACATTCTGGTTTACATTTTGCTGTAGAAAATAAAGAATTTCACTGTTATCTTAGATGATAGTGGTTTAGATTTATGTAATTGGAAAGAAAATAGTCTTCCAATCAAGACACTCTCCTCAACTAATATGCAATATTTGGGGTAAAAAATCAAGTAGAACTGTTGTACCCTAAAGAGCCAGCTTTATGACATATTATATCATTTTTTTTCTCTAAAGGGGCATGTATAAAGTTTTTAATCTTCAATTTGTGTCTATGCATATTATGCACAGAACAGGGTGACATGCACGTGTTAGTGGTGTGTAGCACAGAATAATTGCATCTTGGATTTTGCATCTATCATTTTAAAACTGCACATTTCTGTACTACATATGTGCAGCAAAAAGTATAATGGCCCTCATTCCGAGTTGTTCGCTCGGTATTTTTCATCGCATCGCAGTGAAAATCCGCTTAGTACGCATGCGCAATGTTCGCACTGCGACTGCGCCAAGTAACTTTACTATGAAGAAAGTATTATTACTCACGGCTTTTTCTTCGCTCCGGCGATCGTAATGTGATTGACAGGAAATGGGTGTTACTGGGCGGAAACACGGCGTTTCAGGGGCGTGTGGCTGAAAACGCTACCGTTTCCGGAAAAAACGCAGGAGTGGCCGGAGAAACGGTGGGAGTGCCTGGGCGAACGCTGGGTGTGTTTGTGACGTCAACCAGGAACGACAAGCACTGAAATGATCGCACAGGCAGAGTAAGTCTGGAGCTACTCTGAAACTGCTAAGTAGTTAGTAATCGCATTATTGCGAATACATCGGTCGCAATTTTAAGAAGCTAAGATTCACTCCCAGTAGGCGGCGGCTTAGCGTGTGTAACTCTGCTAAATTCGCCTTGCGACCGATCAACTCGGAATGAGGGCCAAAGTGTTGACATACACTTGGAGTAATATGAAGTTGTGGCTGTCTAGTATAATCTTAAATCATTACTTATATTTACACTGCAACAAAAAAGTAAAAGAACTTGATTTATAAAGATGAAAGCAATATATATAAAACTTTTTCTACTTTCACCACTGGTTCAGAGTGTGACTGTAAGGATCCGCCCACATGGGGAGAAAAGGGAGATGTTACTACGGCTAATGGCTGCAGAGTGGAGACAGTTCAGGTGGGACTGTGTAGTCAAGTGAGGCTGATGCTTGTGTATCCAAGCCAAGTGGGATTGTGTGTGCTACCCTTGTGAGCTAAAGCCCAGGTGGAAGTGGTACAGATAGAGTGCCACAGGCCGGCTGACCAGGATTCATACCTGCAGTGAGATTCCTAAATTTTGACACTGTTTCTGTGAGTAGTGCTGGCAGCCAAAGGCAAACAAGAGTGAGAAGCCAGAGGCCAAGCCAAGCCAAGCCAGGCTAGACTCACTACATCTGAAAAGACTTTGGACTTTATAATTTGACTACCTGCCCAATGATAGTCACAGGCAAAGAAGTGAGTTAGTGCCCTGAATGGGGGCTAGGCATATGTTAATTTCTGTTCATTTGTGTTATTCCATTGAAAGTAAAGCACCATTACAGTTATTTATTTGAAAAGCTGAGTTAGAGCCTGTTTGAATAACTAGACACTGCACTAATTCACCCCAAGTCATCACTATATATAGATATACTATCCCCTATGCTTTTTGCAGTATACATGCTACCACTGGTGGAAATAATCAGGAGCCATGGCCTGGTCTACCACAGCTATGCAGGTGATACCTGTATTTTGCTCTGGGTGCTGAGAACCTAATATCAACCCTAAATGTCTGTCTAGCTGAGCTCCAGGAGTGCATGAGTGCCAGTTGGCTGCAACTGAATCCTGCTAACACCGAGGTCCTTATGATAGGAGGTCCCTCTGTTCCATGCTCACTGTCTACCCCATCTGCGTCACCCCTGTCTGTCTGCCCCTTCCCTTTAGAATGTAAGCTCTCACAAGCAAGGCCCTCTTCCCTCATGTGCCTTTCCTTCTCTTACTTAAATCATCTTCTACTTCATACTCCCTTCGATGGCACCAAATCCCTTTGTTTTCTGCCACCCTAATACTTATCTCAGTGTTGTCTGCTCAAACAGCTACAGTATGTTAATATACCTAATACTTTTCCTGTATTGTCTTGATCTGTAAGTCACGTTCTTCTTGTTTTGCTTATTTGTTTATGTACTCTGTAACTGGGCACTGTGGCTCCCTTTGTGGCACCATATAAATAAATAATAATAATAATAATAATAATAATAATAGTAGTAATAGTGCCTCAACATAAAAGGACAAGACTGCAGCATAGCCAACTAACTGGACTTACACTTGGTGGTTCCGAATTACAAAACACTGTTCATGTGCGGAATCTTGCCATTGTTCTGGTTGGTGGCCTGACACTTATACATCAGATATCGGCCACAATCAAATTCTCAATCTTTCATCCGAGGAACATATCAAGAATCAAGCACTTAATTCCCTCTGAAGATGTGCCAAAAGTCATAAATGCATTTGTATCATCTCAATTAGACTACTGCAATATCCTCTACCTTGGTCTTTCAGCAAACAAATTGTACCACTTACAGCTTGTACAATACGCAGCTGCCAGGCTGTTAACCAACCAGCCGCGTAATAGCCACATAACACCCATTCTCTACTCCGTCCACTGGCTGCCTGTGAGATGATGAATCGTTTTCAGGATTGGCTTGCTAATTTTGAAAGCCCTACATGACCAGGGCCGAAGATACCTGAAGCAGCTTCTGATTCCATGCTGCCCCACTATTACTATGATCTGTAGATGAAGGACTTTTAGCATTGCCTAGAATCTCCTGTGATTCATCTGAGAGTCGAGCTTTTAGCCATGTGGCTCCGATGCTATGGAACTCACTTCCCTGCACAGTACTAGACACCTCACTAAAGTGAGCTGATCAACAGAATCAAGACTTTTGTGTTTACTCAGCATTTCCTTATTGTCCTTTTAGTATCTCCATGATCTCTGTATTTTCTAAAAAGGTTTTCTGTACTTCTTTGTTTCTGTACTATATTATGTTCATTCTATCTGTTAAGCGACTTGAGTCCTATTGGAGAAAGAGCGCTATATAAATATTATTATTATTATAATATATAATGATCAGTAAAGGTCTGTCCCATCTTTGACGTGCAGTGGAAACAATATAACAAAGTTATAATATAGAATATTTTTGCATATAAAATATGGCATATATTATTAATGACTTCATTTATTATAAATGGCTTAGACATTAATTTGGAATTATTTTTATTAGACTTTGTGCAACAGGAAAGTATTTTTATTGTAAAATGAAATTCATTGCAAATTCTGACAACATAATTGTACTTTAGATCCTGTTCTTTGCTACACTGATTTTTTTTTTTTAGCATGGGGTGTCAAAAATTCATAGTCTGGAGAAACAATAATACAATTTTAAGTTTGTAAACAAAAGTGTGCAGTTATTATTTATAATAGCTAAGGTTGTGCTGTTTTCAGGTATTAATTTGACCTAAAATGTAAATAGATCTTTTAAGCAAGGTCAGACAGTCCCACAAGAGTGCAGGGGAAATCCCTGGTGGGCTCAACTGCCTGAGGGCCTCACCCCCTCTTCTAATGTGAGGTTCCAGACCGTGTACTCGAACTATACATTGTTACTCTATGAGATGGTCAGTTACCTGGTAGAGCAGGAACATGGATGCTTGGTTTGTTTCTATGGAAATTACACCAAGATTGGCCATGCTGCCAATCCAAATTAACGATTGGTGGATATTTAATTACTAGAGCAATTCAGTGTTGCTCCAGTGTGGGAACAGCTGCTCCAAAAAGCTGTCCCCTTATTTTTAACAATGCTACTTCAGAGCAGTGATACTTATTGGTACCTGAGGTCACGCGTCTACCGCAGGTCATTCACTGTGGAGGAGGTGGAGGGATCCACTCGTATCCCTCTTCCCAACCCCGAACCTACTTTCCATAAGAAGGGGCATGGCTCCGGGAATCAGCACCATCTGAAGATATTGTTGGTTACCACGGGGAAAATGTTACAGTTTTTGGAGTTTGCTGAAGAATAAGCAACCCCTATTAATGAGTGGGCCTGTTACCTAAAACAATGGGCCTGTACCTAGCGTTTCCGCATGTGTATCAGCCCATTAGTGATTAGGAATAGGCACTATTGAATCATGCACATGATAGCTTCAGCCTATTAGGCTGTAATTGGTTGTATAAAATGTTATAAAAAAATGGTACTTGCTGGTGAGCCTATTATATGGGTCTGACCATTGTTTTCCTTGGGTATGACTAATTTTTTTTTCTGCTTGATTTAGTGCAATAACCTTGCCGTCTTCTGCAATAATAAAACTGTCCTTTTTATTGCATCTGAAGGTATTGCTCTTTGCACTGATTTTTTATGGACACATGAATTGGTTTGTTTTATAGGACAATGAAGCACCATGCACAAGGAATATTGATCAGCTCATGGAAATGTAAATGGACTCTATTATATAGTGTTCTTAATTATTTGTTCATTTACATTTTTGAGTTTTTTTGACAATTTCCCAGCAACACAGTTCTTGAAAGCACAGTTTCACAATTTATAACATAAATATCTACATACAGAAAGCAACATATTATAAAAAAATGGGTATTGGTGGGTAAATTAAATCAAGTCAAAATCAAAGGGTTTCTATACTGCAAATTATACCAATTTTTTAAGCCTTATAAAATCCATCCTGCAGGTTACTTCATTTGATTGAAATAACTCCTGATAGATGTAATTTCACCTGCCTGAAATTTCCTTCCGTAACACACTTTTGCAGAAGTGGATTAAGAAAGGAGAAGGCCCATGCAGAGCCGTGGCTAGACATTTTGGTGCCCTGTGCCAGAAAGAACCTTGGTGCCCCCTCCCACCCCCCCACATATGTTAAATAGGGACTGCAAGTGCTTAATGAACTGTGTGTGTGTGTGTATGTGTATGTGTGAGTGAGTGTGTGTGTGTGTGTGTGTGTGTGTGGGGGGGGGGTTGTCTCACAGAGAAGAGACATAGCCACACAATAATAGCGCCAATTCAAAATTCACCACACAGTAGTGAAACCTTATTTATTTTATGCCCCACAATAATGTCCCTTATCCACACTATGTCACACAGTAGTACCCCTTATTATAGCACACAGTAGTAGCCCTTATACAAAGTATATCACACAGTAGTAAATATAAGACCATACTACTACATGAATTGGATTGAATTTTTATTGGTGAGGCTATACTTTTACCTTGAACCATAGACATACAGACCCCAAGATACTAGCTGCTAAACTTCAAATAATCACACACATAGTACTACTAAGTTATTTAGAATTATCTAACTTATCTTGAATATTTAGACTAAATATTAGCTAGCAGTCTTCAATTTGCAAGTTTATAGTTAATCTTGTTCCAGTAATCAAATGATTTATACACAACATTGCCTCTGACCTCTGTGCTTCTGCTTTTTCTCACTATAGTATGAGAGCTGACAACCAAAACAGTCTTTGAGTAACAGCTCAGTCCTCCCCCCCCAAGAGATTCTGCAGCAGTTGCACATGCATTGGAAAATGATCAGGTATGGAAAGCATGGGTGGACTTACTCATCTGTTTTCTGACACCTGTTTTCTGTCTTCTGTCAGATGAAAGAATCACAACAGATCATCTCCACCTGCCATATGTGACATCACATAATTTGGAAGGCTATACAACCAAATGACTTATTTCTTTAGCAGCATCCTGAGTTACTGTATAAATAATAAAATAACATAACCTCTACACACATATGCAGCTTGTATCCTATAATTAGCCATCTGGGTGAGAATGCAAGCTCGCTGCAGTTGGCCGTCTCACACATCCCTTTACTGCTACCTGGCAATACACACAGACCTCATCTGTGCACCTCTCCCCCAGCCACCAATGCTTCTTCTACCCAGCCGCAGCTACAGATGGGAGCTGCAGTTAAAGGCTATGGGGCACTGCTGCTGGGATCAGGTGACCGGGACAAGGCAGACGCATGGATGGTCTCATCAGCACTCCTGCTTGGCATGGGGCTGGTACTTGCCAGAAGTGTGTCAGCGCTATATGCCCAGTTACTGCAGGTCCTCTGAAATCGCAGCAGCGTTGCCCACAGGCCACCTCTGCTGTGTGCAAAGCACCTTCAGCACCACCCTAGTTACGGCTCTGGGCCCATGTTCAGGTTACTTGGAGGCCCCCTCTTCTCTTGCAGTGCACTATACTCTGGCTTTGTACCAGAGTTTACTGTGCATGCACACATTCCAGGAACATGTTGCCAATGCCACTTTCCTAGTGAGTTCTCTATTATGCATGTTCATATCAGCGGGAAAATTACTGCTGCACCATCATCTCAGTGATTTCTATTGCCCTGCAGTGTAGGCTGCCGTGGGTCTCTGGAGAAGTAATTATGAGTTAAAGGTTTGCAGTGTGGGCCCCCCATGTGCACTTCACACCCTGCACCCATTAGAGATATGCCAATGGTCTGTCGCTCCAATTAGATCAGTTGTGAAGAATGGTGGCACTTACTTACATTTAGTAGGAGGGCTGCCGCTACCCCTGTTCAGAGGAGACAGCCAGCTGCCAGCCTCACATCATGGCACCTGTGCAATGAATCCGGCAGGTGCCAGGACCGGCGCATGCACAGATTCCGTGGTGCGATTGCGCATGCGAAAACCCCAGCTTCTATGGACTGCATCGATTGCAGCCCTTGAATCTGGATTAGGCTGCACCAAAGGCAGTTAGTGGCTTCCTATAGGAAGCCAGCTCTCTGCTTATCACAGGCTGGTTTGGCAGTCACAGATGGAGGAAACACCTGTAGTGTCTGTGACTGACAGGAATGACTTCCAATAGGAAGTCACTGTTAGCCACAGTGAAGCCAGTGCAGTCACAGCCTGCATCTGGCTTTACTGACACTGAGCTGGGTGGCAGATTTTATCTGGGGGTCTGCAGTCCTGTAACCCATAAGTAAAATCCGCCCCTGGTTGTGGAATACTATAATTGCACTGTGTTTGACTATGAAAACACCAGCACAGGATGAATTCATTAACTGTGCAGCACTGACCTGAATTTCAAACACAGGTATTTACAATTGCACGCAAATCATGATATTACAAACGTTCTAAATATAAATTGGTTGCATAGTGTTCACAGAGTGAAGATTACAGGGTGAAATATATGGACATACTTTAGCATAGAAATTGTTTGCAGGCGTTCAGATTGCAGTAGACAGATTACAGGGTGAAATATATGAACATACTTTAGCATAGAGATTGTTTGCAGGCATTCAGATTGCAGTAGGCAGATTACAGGGTGAAATATATGAACATTCCTAAGGATGAGAAGAAAAGGAACATGGGCCCTCATTCCGAGTTGTTCGCTCGTTGCCGAGTTTCGCTATATTGCGATTAGTCGCTTACTGCGCATGCGCAAGGTTCGCAGAGCGCATGCAGTTAGTTATTTTACTCAAAAGTTAGGTATTTTACTCACGGCATAACGAGGATTTTTCTTCGTTCTGGTGATCGGAGTGTGATTGATAGGAAGTGGGTGTTTCTGGGCGGAAACAGGCCGTTTTATGGGTGTGTGCGGAAAAACGCTGCCGTTTCTGGGAAAAATGCGGGAGTGGCTGGAGAAACGGGGGAGTGTCTGGGCGAACGCTGGGTGTGTTTGTGACGTCAAACCAGGAACGAAACTGACTGAACTGATCGCAGTGGCAGAGTAAGTCCCGAGCTACTCAGAAACTGCAAAGAAATTTCTATTCGCAATAATACAAATCTTTTGTTCGCAATTCTGCTATGCTAAGATTCACTCCCAGTAGGCGGCGGCTTAGCGTGTGCAATGCTGCTAAAAGCAGCTAGCGAGCGAACAACTCGGAATGAGGGCCATGATTAGGTCCAAACCAATGCAGGATAATTGACTGTTTATTTAACTGTTCATTTTCAAAACACTTATAGATATGAATGCTTTGAGTATGTGAATGCACAGCTGAGCAGCTGTGATGAATTGACTTGTATGTAGAGTGTGTACTGTCATGCTGATGTGTATAATTTTCAATGGGAGTGTTTTCACACTAAAGACACATCCTGCACTTTTAATAGAGATGATTGGGCTAATTTCTCTTAGAACCAACCCCACCCAAACTTCCGGGATCTGATGAAATCCAAGCCACGGCTCGGGTTTTCCCACTAGACTTGGATTCCAAAATGAGATAAAACGTCATCATCATCCTGGCATCGGATCTCGTGTGTTTTGCATTCGGGTACAAACACCCATTTCAAATTGTAGTGTAACTTGGGATCCACAGGCACAGAGCTGTGTCTGCGGATCATATTTATGCCCTGGGCTGTGCAGTGATTGACCGGTGTGTGCAGGTGAGCAGAGTAACAGTTCCCATTGGTGGTTTAGTGGTCAGCTGACTGAACCCAGCATGGCAGTGCTCAGTGACCGGAGATTACGGAAAGACCACCAGACCCCCAAATCTCTGAGACCCCTACCCTGCCAAATCCCCATCAGTGACATGTGCCCAAGCACCTGCTGACTGGGACACCCGCCAGTACAGAACAGCGTGGCGAGGAGGCTGCGGGTGGGTCACGATAGAACGAGACCTGACAAAATGTCAGTTTTTGATTTAGACTTAAATAGAATAGTCTAACGGGGTTATTCAGGTTTGTTAACAAACAAAAAAGTAAGCAATTAAACAAAACCATGTTGCAATGATTTAGATTTCAGTGGGTTATATTGTGTCTGTGCAGGGTAAATACTGGTTGCTTAATTTCTACACTGCAATTTAGATTTCAAATAGAAAACAATGATATAAAGTATCACAAGGGAGCGCTTATTTAGAAATATATTTGTCACAGACAATTTGTTATATAGTATATGATTTAAATGTAAAAAATAATAAAATACATTATGTATAAAAACAATCTTAAACACTGTTGATTAATGCTGCACTGTAGCATGTTATTTCCAACTTGCGTAGCAGCAGTGCAGTCCACAGAATAAATGAAGTTCACATAATGCTCCACTTATGTGTTAGCAGCAAATGGTCAGGATCCCAACAGTTCCAAAGAGAGTTTAGATGTAAACAAATATATGTTTAGAAACTGTTCTGCTCAGCTAAACCCGCAGAGCTTCTAAACATCTATTTGTTTACATCTAAACTCTCTTTGGAACTGTTGGAATTATATTCCTAAATAAGCGCTCCCTTGTGATACTTTATATAATTGTTTCTATTTGACTTTGAGTACTGCAGAATACTCATATGGGAGCTGCTATATAAAGATTACATTAATCCATAAAGGTGACCAAATTCAATATTTATTGGTTTTGTTAACGGAGCGCCTGATCTAATAATTATATATCTTTATAATTGTTATCTGCTATACTGAATTAGATTTTTTACACTGCAATTTAGATTTCAGTTTGAACACACCCCACCCAAATCTAACTCTGTCTGCACATGTTACATCTGCCCCACCGAAGCAAACAGAGAAGAACACATTTTTTTACCATCAGCAAAATCTGCAGCTTTCTGCATATCCCCCAGTGAGCCCTTTTCCAATGACTTATCCTCTCAAGAATCTGCCTCAAACTCTTCCTTTGACCCCTACTTTACAGGCCATTCAGGCATGCCTCCAGTGCACATGGCCATAACTAGATGTGTGCCAGCGGTTCCTGGCACACAGCACATATGCATTGCATATGGACTGTGGGTAAAGTACAGTGGGCAACATCGGCAGTTCCGCACCACAGTGTGTGGTGGCAGTATGTAGCTGCAGCATCCGATTTGCCACTTATGTGCAGACTACTGCTGCGCTCGCTGTTGTATAAATTAGCAGGCAGCACTGGGCAGTCAGCGTCTCTATACTGATAAAGCTAACTATTTCTCTTATTACATTCACTATAAAATGGGTAAGAGACTCAGTACGCAATTGGCGTATGGGGTACCGTAAGGGTACGCACTTAGCGTAGCAGACGCTTAGCCGTGCTCGAGACGCACATGCGACACGCTCGCTCACAACTTAACGCG
The DNA here is from genome assembly GCF_028390025.1 of Pseudophryne corroboree. NCBI lineage: Eukaryota > Metazoa > Chordata > Amphibia > Anura > Myobatrachidae > Pseudophryne > Pseudophryne corroboree. The sequence continues at coordinate 490,256,772 of NC_086449.1, read as the reverse complement.
TGGTGTCGAGCACGCTATAGGCGGCCGACTACCGTAATACTACGCTACTAGCGTAGCATATGCTCGTGACCACGAGGAGAACACGAGCGGCGCAGACGCTCACGGGATGACACTCAGTAAACCTTGTATGCAACACAGTGAAAGATTGAGTTTGTACTGTAAACCTTGGTTTTGTAATGTGAGCACAATGCAATGCTAATTAACCTCTATTGTATGAAAGCCTCTTGAGCGATTGAGACACTCTGAATACTCTCAGCAATGTAATAAACACACAATACCTTACTAAGGTTCCAACACCTTTACTAACAATATCTAGCTATGTAAAAGTTAAAACAGTTAACAGTTCATACACTACAGGCTAACATCAATATCTAAGCAGACTAACTACACATAAATATACAATATCGTCACAATCTTATACAATAACAGAGAGAGAGATTATGGCAAATACAAACAGAGATTTAGAATGGTTACAGAGAATAACTTACACACACTGGGGAATGATCGCTGCGCAGCTCTGGTACCAGCTCCGAGTTAGTCAAGATGAAAACCGTTTGTGGAGAGAAGACTGAGCTGGCCAGGCTGGCTGTCCTTATATACACTGTGTACAGTATACTACAAAGGGACCTACAATCTCATTGTTCATTGTACACAGGAATGTCTCCTCGCATCATAACAAAAGGTCATAGGTTAGTTTGAACAGGTGGGCTGTGACTATATCAAACTGCTCAGGTTGGAGGGAATCTGAGAATTCCCGCCGCATGGATAATGAACCGCAAATATAGTTAATGTCCAGAAACTACTAATAGACATAACTATACGCAGGAGCGATTAATCTTTACCTAACCAGCACCGGATTGTTTCTAATAAAATGTTCTTTAGTTAGGTACCAAACACAACTGCTCAAACCCTGTCTGACCCTTCATATCATGCAAAGAGGAATTTCTCTGTCCAGCGACCAGTTACATTAAACAAACTTACAGTCATTATTAAGGGGAACATTATCTATAAAACATACTATCTGGTTTTATTATTTAACGTTTGAGTCGCCCGCTAGACGCACACAAACTCTACCGTAAATGCACATACCACGTGCTCGAGCGCATGGCCGAGGAAGCGCCATCACGCAGCTGCGAGTATCCGCACGCACGGGAGAGAATGTGCACGTGCAGCGGGCAAGCGCATGAGGTGAATATATGGCAACGTGTAGCATGATATTTTTCTGACTTTGACAGTCCACCCTTTGGCAGTCATCAATAACTGCCACTTCCTAAAACAGTTCAAAAAGAAAAATATATGTCATAATGTAAATTCAATTTTATGATTGGGTAAAGGGAGGAGAGGAGCAGGTGGGAAAAAGGTATGACCTAGTGAGATAGTAGAAGCATGTGTGTATGAATCCATGTTTGAGGGGTCATGTATCATCGTGCCGTACGTGTTTTAGATCAAGCTTCGAGGTATTGCGAAGTATACATTTGAATTCCTTCTTATCCCGTATTACGGGTCTGTGGATGGGCTGTCAAACTTTACCGAGCTCTTTTCGGCTTTTGGTTGCAACAAATGGGGGAGCACATTTAGTTGATGATACATGAATGGGGGGATATGTGAGTGCTGATATCTGTATCTATATTCCCTATCGACTATGTGTGTCATTACCTGAAGGTTGTAGAGGTGAAGATAAGAAGCAATTATTATAAATGCAGTCGTAAACTATGTGAGTTTAATATGCATTCGCCGATTGAGGTCTTGTCTGATGTCTTGTCTTGATGTACATGTTGTCTGATGCTATAAATAACGAGCAAAAGTTGTTCCATTGTCCATAAAGTTACAGTCTCTAAAGTATTGGGCTATCGTAAAAGTTAAAGTCACTAGGGAAATTGGGGCTTGTAGCATAGTTCATCAATGCTCTGTATAAAAGAGGTTGTCAAATTCTTCTTCCAAGCGGATGTCTTTGTACCTTGGAGGAAAACAAAGGAGAAACGGGTGAAAGAAACGGACTGTGGAATCACATTTTCATCACAACATTGTCTCTATCGTTGGGTCATAAATCAAATTAGTTGTTGTTAGTACAGTGTCCTCGCTCCTCAAACTCATCACCCTGGTATTACTTTTACGCTTCGCTAAAACGCAAACGCATCTAAATATCAGGCCAACCAATATGACGACTCCCAGAATACACAAAAGAAATTTCCCTACATCCATAATAATATCTTGGGCCCATTCTCCTAAACCCGAGAACCAATTTCGTGGGTTCAACCATGACACCCAACTGGTCAGCTCATTACCCACAGCAGCGAGTGTGAGATTGTGTTTCCTTCGAAACTCCCACTTTAATTGTAAAATGTCATCCATCTTTTGGTCTATGACCTCGGCTGGGTCCTCCGTGCTGTTTGTAATGTACGTGCAGCACTTTATTCCATATTGAGTTGCTAGGGTAACACAATACCCGCCTGTCACAGCTGTGAGGTAATTGAGAATCATCCTATGCTGAACCAGTTCTGTTTTGTAGGCTTGTAACTCTTTCCCAGTGTACCTGAATGTGTCGTCATACATTTCGGTGATATTGTCTAATAAATTTGCTAGCGCAGATATATATTTATAATTTATCGCTCCTCTGGCGATACGAGTGATATCTAACGCGAGAAGGAATTGAATCCCGGTGGATTCATGGATCAGATCAGAGGCTGAATGCTCTGTCCTCTCTATCAGGTGTCGTTTAACGACGTGCTCGTAATGAGTGTGAGTATAAGGAGCTTGGGCACTGCGGTGAATATCTTTCATTTTGTCATGGGTTACAGTCATTACTTCAGGCAGTACTTTTCCAATATAGCACAATCCCTCTGAGTTTGGGGCAAGCCACTTATACGCCTTCCTCCCGCATATGAAATATGCATCATCGGGGAGAACATATGGGACGGAGTATGACATTATCATGTTACAAATTTTCCATGTGAAATCTCCTAACCCTAATTCTCCCATCTGTTTAGTACACGTATCAGGTTGTACGATATGTGCACAGTATCCTGGTGATACTTCTCCAACTCGCATGGTCCTACTTCCTAGAGTTACTTATACCGGAAATATTTTCCATGGTCGGCTATCTGGCGTATAAGTTCTGTGTCTATGGGCATTCTGTCGGGTCTGTATGAAAAGGTCATGGTTTGATTACTCCATGACACTTCCCAATTTCCCGGCTTTCGGGGATTGGAAATGTTAAAGCACACTAAGGACCTATCCACATGATATTGGTGGAGCTTCAAACTAGGAGGACTAGAGATATTAAACCTCTTATCCAATGGCCTCCCACCACTTAGCTCAAGTACCTCTCCTACAGTTAAAGGGAATGGTACTAGTCCTGATTTGCTATGACCTTGAGGTACTTGAGAGCATACCCAACAGTCTGTCTGATTTAACACTTTACCCACTAAGGAGTGATAGTCACTCAATGGATGCCGGTCCATGTGAACATTAAAACTGGACTGACATTTCTTTATGCACCCATCCTCAACTATATTGTCACAATGCCTACAGATGCAGTTCTCTTCAGCTAACAATCCTTCACAATTCCTTCTATTGTCAATGCTACCAGATCGTTTTCTGATACTCGCCTTTACTCGGTGATTGTGTTGTTCTTGGAAATCTACGCCTGCATCCTGGTCATCAGAACCCATTCCCGATCCTTTCTAGACCTCCATGGTACTCTCCCCGAAACAGACTGCTCTGGTCAACATCATGGTCAACAGGAAAATCCGGATCACAGTCTCTTGGGGCAAGTCCATCTTAGAGGAGTAAAAGGAGAAAAATAAGAAGGGGGAAAGGAAATAGGAGGGAGGTGGGAACTGGAGAAAATAACAAATGGGAAAAAGAAATCTGGCTCGACAAGTTTCCGGTCTTATTATTCTCAGCGCTCAGGTGTCGTCTCAATCCTCCCTGAACAGACACTCTAGTGATACAACCTCTACCGTCTGTTCTTTATCACGGGACCTCTCTGAGACCTTTTTACAATGAGACGAATGGACCCAAGTCTCTCTCTCGGCAACCTTCAATGCTGTTGTGCTGGTCAATAAGACTTGATGTGGTCCTTCCCATCTGTCAATAAGGCAACCTGAGCGTTGAAAATTCCGTATCATTACATAATCCCCAGGTTCAATGTCATGACAATTACTGTCTGGCAGATCAGGAATCACCAACTTTAGATTATCATTCTGATTCCTCAATTGCTTACTTATCTTAACCAAGTACTTTACGGTTACTTCATTGTTACATTTCAAATCATCCTGGGGGTTAATCATAACATGGGGTTGTCGACCAAACAGAATTTCAAAAGGAGACAGATTAAGAGGGGACCTGGGAGTGGTTCTGATGCTGTATAATACGATTGGCAAAGCTTCAGGCCATAACAGTCCTGTTTCAGTCATTACCTTGCTCAATTTATTTTTAATAGTGCTGTTTACTCTTTCCACCTTCGCACTCGCCTGGGGGCGGTACGGAGTGTGCAGCTTACTATTAATTCCCATCAACTTACACATTGTTTGAAAGACTTCACCTGTAAAGTGGGTACCCCTATCACTTTCAATTATTCTAGGGATACCATACCTACACACAAATTCCTGCACAATTTTCTTTGCAGTAAATACAGCGGTATTTGTGGCCGCGGGAAATGCTTCAACCCAATTTGAGAACACATCAATACAGACCAATACATATTTTAAATTTCTACAAGGTGGCAATTGTATGAAATCAATTTGTATTACCTGGAAAGGACCATCTGTCGGAGGGATATGGGATGGCTCTGTCGGTATTGCCTTTCCGATATTCTTCCTCAAGCAGGTGAGACATGTCGTCGCTCTTTTACCCGCATGGGAAGAAAATCCTGGGGCGCACCAATAAGCTCTTACCAACTTACACATTCCTTCTTTGCCTAGATGAGTCAGCCCATGTGCCGCTTCCGCTATACTTGGAAGGTATGCTCTGGGTGCCACTGGCTTACCCTGTCCATATGTCCAGAGTCCTGAGGACTCCTGGCCATATCCTTTTGACCTCCAAACTGCCCTTTCCTGTGGGGAACACAAATTTTGCATTTCACACAATTTCTGTGTGTTTACAGTATTAAATACCATTAGTCGTGTACTATCTGTTTGTATGGGGTTACTAGCTGCTGATTTAGCAGCTTCGTCTGCTCGGCTGTTACCAAGTGATACCGGGTCTTGGCTATATGTGTGAGCTTTACACTTGATAACAGCCACTCTGTCGGGTTCCTGTATCGCTGTTAGAAGTCTTTTGATGTGGGCTGCATGCGCTACGGGTGTGCCAGCTGCCGTCATGAAATTTCTGAGGCGCCATAGGGCCCCGAAATCATGGACTACTCCGAAGGCGTACCTAGAATCTGTGTAAATATTGGCTGATTTGCCCTTAGCCAATTCACATGCTCTGGTTAGGGCAACCAGTTCAGCAACTTGTGCTGAGTGTGGTGGGCCTAGCGGTTCCGCTTCTATGGTACCTTGGTCATCTACGACTGTGTATCCAGTACACAAGTCTCTCGAGTCCGTCTGTCTGTGACAACTACCGTCAGTGTAGAAAGTAAAATCTACATCTTCCACTGGGTTGTCACTGATGTCAGGCCTTGCCGTGAAATTTTGGGTCAAATATTCCATACAATCATGCGTGTCATCCCCTGTATTAAATCCTCCTTCACCATCACTCTCATCCTCCACCCTTTGTGCCTGTCCAGGCACACCTGGGAGATACGTTGCAGGATTTAATGCGCTACATCTCCTTATGGTGATGTTTACGGGGGCCATCAATGACAATGCTCGCTGACACTACACACAACTCTTACACACAGACACAGACACACACAGACACACACAGACACACACACACACACACACAGACACACACACACACACACACACACACACACACACACACACACACACACACACACACACACACTACATCCTGTTTACTAACACTACCACCTGCTCTTACACACCCACACCCACTGGTCTTTACCTGGAATAATGTGTAACAGGGGCTCTGCCTGGCATAATGTGGGCTCTACCTGGCAAAATGTGTAACAGGGGCTCTACCTGGCATAATGTGGGCTCTACCTGGCATAATGTGTATCAGGAACTCTATTTGACATGCTGTGGTTGGATCTTGTGGCTGCTTCACTGCCACATATGTGTGGGCAGCCAGATAAGAGTCCTTGTGCAGATGCCTTCCATTTAACGAGACCCGCTAAAATGCTAAGTTTGGCCCCTGCCAAAGATGTATCAGGGGCACTACCTGGCATAATGTGGACGCTACCTGGCATATTGTGTATCAGGGGCTCTAATTGGCATAATGTGGGCTCTACCTGGCATAATGTGTATCAGAGGCTCTTCTTGACATAATGTGGGTTCTACCTGGCGTAAGGTGTATCTGGAACTTTACCTGGCATGATGTGGGCTCTACTTGGCATAATGTGTATCTGGGGCCCTACCTGGCATAAGGTGTATCAGGGGCTCAAACTGGCATGTGTATTAGGAGCTCTACCTGGCATAATTTCTATCAGGGACTCCACTGTGGTGTAATGTGTGGAATGGGCTCTACGATGGCATAATATCTATAAGGGGCTCTATCGTGGCATAATCTGTACAAGGGGTACTACTGTGTGGTGTAATGTGAGTAACTGACGCTACTGTGCCGTGTAATGTAAATTGGTACTATTCTGTGGCCATGCCCCTTTCCCATAAAGCCACACCCCTATATTGTTGGCCACTGTCACTATTTTAAGTATGGTGGGAGAGGGGGTACCATTTATTTTTGCACCAGAATGTCTAGTTATGGCACTGCCAATGTATTCACCTCTGATGTGACTTGCTGTGGCACTTCCACAGGCTTAATCTCTCCTGTACCCTCCACTTGTTCCTTGTAGGCCTGAGAACTTTGTTCCTATTAAACACATAAACAAATGTGTGTTTGAAGGTTTTTATACTGAAAACAAATAGCAACACAGCTGTAAGGCTCAATGATGTTCAAAAGGAAAAGGTTTTAAATTTACAGGACATAAAGCTATGAAGGATTAGTTTTATCTATCTATCTATCTATCTATCTATCTATCTATCTATCTATCTATCTATATACACACATGCTGGATGTCAGTGTCGGTGACTTTGTAAGGTATTTCAAATTGCACATTGTAAACTAACCCAATGAGTGACCATACTGTATTTACAATAGCTATATTCCTTATTCTGCTGTACAAAGCTAAAAAAAGTTTACATTATTCTAAACTCTATCGGTGAGGGGCAGATTCAGTTGACAGCAGGAAATTTTATAAATGTTGCATCGCAGGGTTTTTCTTGCAGCCACATAGTTTTGTTGTTCAATTACAGGACTGAAAATGAGAGAAAGTGATCACTGCCTCCTTTTTCACATACCCCAGAGCAAGTTTAATATTTTCCTAGAATCGATCATTTTAGGAAAAATCAATGTTACTGGCCCCAGCACCCTGCTGGAAGAACTACATCTTCCAATAGCCCTTGACCCTCCCAGCAGCCCCCAAACCTCCAAGCAGCCCAGTGTAAAGATGGAGGGATACCACTGGGAATTACGCAGACCTCTGGACAGGTGAGTATCTTCTTTTTTTTAACTCACACTGCAAAGTTTTCAGCTCTGAATACCCTGCAACCATTTAAAAAAAAATGGATAGTGTGGGTATTGAGAGTGCACATACCTGCGGTAATAAAAAATTGGGTGCAAGATACGTGATTTTTTTACTTTGCTAAACCTTGAGCCCAATTGAATTCCGCCCTATGACTCCTTAGTATTTGTTAGAGCCGGGAGGCACGTGTCCCAGCCGTTGCTTAGGAAGTGGGATGCTACACCTCCCACTATCCCCTGCCCGGCGCCTAGCAGTGCACAGATGCCGGGACCCAAAGCCTTCTGGTCCCCCCCAGTGCCTAGCAACAGGCTGATGCTGGGAGCCGCCGGACTCCTAGCAATGGGGACGCCAGAGGCAGATGGCGTATTCAGTTGCTGGGTAATTAGTAATTCAGCTGGCAGTTCTGGGACGTGCAGCAGGGCAGCTGCAATGTGTTGCTAATTAGATTCTCAGCAGGGATTGGTTAAGACTTCTGATAAATACTCTTCCTGTGCTTGTCTCAGACGCTGGTGATAGTTCCTGTTTCCTGCTACATGGTGAACTTGTCAGCTGAGAACTCCTGAAATTAGATATCTTGCCTTGTTCACTTTCCTTGTTGGAACTAGCTCTCCTAGAGCTCAGGTTTTGTGTGGAACTCCACACAGATTCTTACCTTTGTATTTATTCATTATTCATACCATCTTGTGCATTGTTGCATGTATTTATAATGTTGTTGCTAATAACACCCTGTGCGTTGTTGCAAATACATATTGATTGTGTTAAGATTATAATCTAACCTGTGCATTGTTGTACTCATGTGCATTCCGTTATTTCTCTCTGCCTGTGTGTAGTGCAGCAATATTTAGGTGGTGTCTAGTGAACATCTTACCGTACTGCAATTTACTCTTGGCCAGCCTCCAATAGTTGCCTTGTCCATACATAAAACCTGGGGGCATATGAATTCGGGGTGGACCTAATTCACCCTGGAAAGGTAGCTGCTATAAGAGAAGACTAGCATTGCAGGAGGATAGAAGACTGCAGGCCAAGGGTAATTGTATGAGCATCACCAAGAACCACCAATACTGTCACGTGGACTACAGTGAGCTATGGGCTACCTGCCCATAGTGCACTGTAGTCCACGTGACAGTATTGTTAACTATGCAAACTGACAATCAACAAACATTTCCATCCCAAATCCTGCAATATGCACAACATCAGCTCTGGAGACAGCTAATTGCTAAGGTATGGCATAGCCTTACACAGAAATTCATCCATAACTTATGTGAGTAGCAAGAGCTGTAATGTTCAGGGCATAGCAAGAGCTGTAATGTTCGCTGCCCTGACACTCGCAACTTAATGAGGTTTATGAATAATCACAACACTGATTTACTGTCTGAAAATATGAGTGCCGCCCTTGTCCTATGCCAAACATCCTGAACTGAAATCAATGCAAAGCAAACTTTCTTATTTACCATAGAAAAAGTTTGATGCACCATAATAAGCAGATCCATGGCAAAATGTGACATGATAATACACAATCAAACATCTCCATACTCTCTCTCTCTACATATATATATATATATATATATATATATATAATTTTACAGACAAAAGGCACTCACCAGGGTCTTTGTAACATAGTCACATAAAGTTTATTACTCACACAGTGGAAGCCATTGTGGCGGTCAATGTTTCGGTCACTAAACATGACCTTCCTCAAGACGCAATTCTACAGAGACAGCAGCAATCAGGTCTGAATCACCCCCTTTGTTCACAATTCATTAAGGTAAAAAATACAAAACACAAACATTTTAAAGTACAGAATATGTCCCAACCTGTTCAGACGGCTGTTCAGACCCGCTAGTCATGGCTCCATCTGTGACAGGTGCACAAGCCTGGATGAAGATGCACCCCATTCACTTGAATGGAGAGCATCTCCATCCAGGTGCATGCGCATGCTCAGACAGAGACACTTACAATGGGAAGCGGCTCTGTGCACTCCCGACGTGACTGGGCGGATGGATTGCTTAGTCATGCCGGGAGTGCACCCCTGTGATCAGGAGGGGTGAGATAAGGGAGGCTCCTTCTGTATGTCAACATAAGAATCCTTGCTGTCTTATCCTGCTACAATTGTTCACCTTGTGCCTTAAATCCATATAATCCAAGTTACACATTGTATTTTTATGTTAACTCTAACACTCAAATTTAAGGCAACCGTGTCCCCTAATGTTTCTTTGCATTTATGTATATTTCATAATCTGACCCTTGAACCCATGAAAAAGCTTTTTCAGGAGTTCTCCAGCCTATATAAACTGGAACCAGTCAATGTTAATGCAGCCTAGACAGCCTGGATGAACATTGACTGCAGAAGTGCCAGGATGATCTGAATATAACTCAGCCTCTAGACGAAGCGGGCTAGGCTCCTGAGTATGCTGATATGATTGCTGTATTGAACATCTGCTGAATTTATCAATAACCTTAGCTAAGTATACAATAAATTCATATTTATATATTCAAGTTATTTGTTGAAGTACTTTTCTGGGAATCCACCCATCTGGATCTCCTCAAACTTAACCCACCTGCAACATTTAACGAGCCAGCCAGGAGACCCCGTTTGGACCCCCAGAAGTAATATATATATCTATTGTATAAAATGTTCAAAGGTTATTCAGTAAGAAAAAGGGGGCAAGTTTTCCATCATGGCTGTCTAGACCCGGGCCCTGGGCTGACATGATGAAAACTGCCTATAAATACATACAACCAATTAGAACTGTAACGCCTTTAGAAGATTTACAGAATGTTAATTTAAGTAATTATTCAAAAAATTATTGTTGTGCTGCTGCTGCAATCCTCAACCTGACAGCACAGGCTGTCTGTGAGCTGGAATCACAGGTTCAGGAAATGCAGATAGAGCGAGACACACTAAGGGAGCAAAATACTGTCCTGCGAACCTGTGTACGGTCCCAGGAACGGTATACAAGTGAATTGTAGGAAACAACTGGGTAAAAAACCTAAACATGATTCTGTGCAGATACACACATTGATTACCTCACAAAACTGGGAATAGTTAGACAGTGATTCTGAGGTAAGGGGGGTACTCACAGAGCGATCCCAGCCTAAAATCTAAGCAATCTGACTAAATTGCTTAGATTTTAAGCATGATCTCTCTGTGTGTACTCCCCACAGCGATAGCGATGCACAGCCCCATGCATCGCTATCGCAGGTGCTAGATTGGCCTGGTGAAATGAGCGCCCCCCCCACACGCTCAGTACACATCGCGCTGTGCTGAGCGGGGGGAGAGATGTGTGCTGAGCGGTTCACTCCGCAAACTTCTCTCCTCACATCTGCCCATGAATACGGGCCTGTAGAATATGAGGAAGATGTAACAGGGCAGCTGCACCTGGTCAGACACACTGCTTGCACTTCCACACAAGAGAAAAGACAAATTGATGATGGGATGCCTAATCAGTTTGTTTGCACTAACTGTATACAAACCACAGTAGATGATAATAATGTAGTTGAAAGTGCAGATGTAACAAAGGATGTTGAAATTCACAGACAACTGTGAAACTCGCATAGTTTCAGCCCAGATAGTTATGAAATAAAGTTGGGCTGTTCAAAGTTAGGAGGAGCTGATGCTGATACCCACAATATTTCACAAACTGTATGTGTGAAAGGTGGATTTGAGTTACACAACACAGAGTAGGAGAGAATTGCTTCTCCATGCAAAATATCACAGACACAGCCCAAACTGTGATACAAAGTTGCCAGACAGAAATGACCATGCACATTTACACTACAGATAAGGACAACAATGAAGCTGAGCATAAATGTGAATGTGGGGTGGTAGAAGATTCTTTTAAGAAAGTTACATGTGAACACATACTGAATAATTTTGAGTTTCTTGCTGAAAAAATTGAACAAGATGTGTTTCATGAGCATACATACACAGTAAACTGGTTACCTGATAATTGTATACCAGCTGATGATGACACAGGGGCTGGGAGATACTCATTTAACAAGGGCTTAGTAACACACTGTTAAAGATTTACAATGTGCAACCCATTACAGACAAACTGTCTGATAACAGAGAGCAACAGGGAGTTAAGGGGGGTACACACGGAGACATCCATTCTTAAAATCAAAGCAATCTGACTAGATTGCTTAGATTTTAAGCACGGATCTTTAGTGTGTAAAGCCCAGTACTCACGGGCCGATCAAGGAGAGATGCGTGCTGAGCGAACCGCTCAGCACACATCTCTCCTGCCGCTCAGCACAGCGCGATCTGTGCTGAGCGTGCGGGGGGAGACGGGGGGGCCGCTCACTTCACCCAGCGGGTGAAGTGAGCGACCCGCTAGATTGGCCTGCATGCAGGCCAATCTAGCAGCGGCGATAGCGATGTGCGGGGCCGCGCATCGCTATCGCCGAGGGGGCTATACACGGAGCGATCCTGCCGATATTCTAAGCAATCTAGTCAGATTGCTTAGAATATCGCTCTGTGAGTACCCCCCTTAAGCCCCACAGTGGTAGCGATGCGTGGCCTCACGCATCGCTATCGCTGGTGTTAGATTGGCCTGCATGCAGGCACAATCTAGCACATCGCTCATTTCACCCGCTGGGTGAAATGAGTGCCCCCCCGTCACCCTCTCTCGCTTAGCACAGATCGCGCTGTGCTGAGAGGGGGGAGAGATGTGTGCTGAGCGATTTGCTTAGCACACATCTCCCTCCACATCTCCCTGTCTTTAAGGCCCTTTAGAAACACACTGATTTGGGGATTTAGTTCAGATTTTGTGTTTGGTACTGAAATTCGAACCCCAATGTATTCAATGGTATTGAAACTGTTGAAAGATGCGCAGTTACCAATGGCAACTGCAAATCTACTTGCTGGACTTGTCAAATTTAAACCAGTGTTGTCAGAGATAACAGAACCATCTGAATTTGGTTTCTTCATGAGCACAGCTCCATGGGTTGAGGTACCATAGGAAGATTGAGAGAAATACTGGTTTATGCATAATTTTGCCACATTCACAGATGAAGACCAAGTGTGGAGTGCTAATACAGCACTACAGCAACCTTTACAAATAAACCTAGTAAATCTTTGTTATGAAATCTGGACAATTGTCAAGTCTATGTGGATGGTTGCTGACATAGAACATGCTGACACTCATGCCTATGTCTTGAATGGCATGCAGAGACAAGAACTGACTGCAAAGCATGGTGTGCAAGTCATCACAGAGACAGCACTGATGGTGCTAGGATGCTGGGTTCAAGTACTGATGCTGGTGTCTAAGCCATGAAAGAGTGGAAGCTTTATCCCAGCAAGCTCAAATCAGAGGGATTGCCTGTATCCAGACCATGCTCGATATGACAGAAAACTGTCAAGTTTGCCAGCAGTTGAAAATGTGGACTATCTTCCCGGACACTAAAAAAAGGGCACATGAACTTTCAAATATAAACTGCACAAGTATAGCAATTTGAATTTATTGTTTACTGCCAAGAAGAAGGAGAAAAATGCTGTATTTAACAGCTAAAGAACATCGTCATCCAGGAGTGAAGTTGTCTCAAGCAGGGAGATACAAGATAAGAGACTGTCCTGATGTTGACAAAGACTTAAAGACTTTGGGCGGGATGTACTAAAGAAAAAATGCGGTAAACCACTCATTTTCAGGGGTTTTACAGCATTTTTAAATGTACTATCACCCGACCGCCGTGTTTTCACCGAGGAGGGAATCGCCATCTCTGGATGGTGATACCCTATAGAATCCTATGGGCTTCTTTTGCTGGCTGCCGCAACCTACTGCAACTGGACGCAGACATTGACCCCCACCGCAGACGCCGACCCCCCTCCCCCTTGGCATATCTTCCTCCAGGAAGCCTGGAGCCGGAAGGTAATCTCCTCCTCCCCCTAGCAATGCAGCCGAAGGTCCTTCCGGCTGCAGGGGGAGGAGGAGGGACATCCTGCTGCCTGCTTCCCGGAAGGGTAGCAGGTGAAGATCCCGGGGAGGTGACGGAGACCCCCCGCACACCACCTCAAAGGTATCGCGGGGGCCTCTGTCACTGCATTGCGATATTGATCGCATATGTTAGTACATATGCGATCAACATCGCTGTGATGCGCGACGAGGGGCAACGATGTATCTTTATACATCCCACCCTTTATGTTGTTTTGATGGGATGTCCAAGAAGATTCATTCAGACAGACACCCATTTTACAGACACAAACTAGAGTATATTGGTTCTTTATGAATCATACCATTCACAAAACTGACATCAGTATGATTGAAGGAAAGGATGTGTTGTTTAGGAAACAGGAATGTTCATACATATACAAATTGGGGTTTTAGAGCAGGCTGTATGTATATATGCTTTGCTATCAAGAGGGTGGTAAAAGCTTGAATTTTTGGGAAATATTTCTGTTTTTTTTACAAACAAACACATTTATGATAAAATTTTGTTGAAGAAATGTTTAGAAATAGAAACATTGAGAAGAGATATTAGCAGTAGGATAAAGAAATTTTTATTTTGTTTTAATGTAATGGTTTATCTCACACTGTCTATTGTTCTTAAGCCAACAGGCTGATTACTTCTACACTGGTTGTTAGAGGAGATGAGAGGACTTCACTCGAGATGTGCCTGTGATGACAATGGCCAGAGAGAAGTTTCTTATACAAGAAAGAGCCCATAAAGAGAAGACATTTGCACAAGATGGATGACATGTCATTTCCATCTACAAAATTATGGGAAATTGAAATTGAACCATGTATTGCTTGGATACATACATTCTGCAATATTCCAAGACTTTATTAAACTAGACTTTACAGACATTAGTTACCCTATGATGGCCTATTTCAAGTGAGTACCAAAGTTAAAGGACAAGTAAAGGAAATCGCACAATGATCCAGAATATGATATCCTGGTTTAATACAACATATTGATGGTTGCTCATAGGAATCCTACACCTAAAAGGATGATTTGCTTATGTTTTAACAATATATTTGGTGTTTAAATGTGGTATATAGTTAATAGTTGAATTTTGTTCTAGTTTAGAAAAAGTTAAGATGATAACTTATACAAGATTGTTAGGTTCCTGGTGCTCAGAACAAGGGAGATGTTGCGTAGTGAGTCCAGAGCACCAGAACGTGATGCTGAAATAAGGTGTGGTGTGGAAATAGCCCCTAGCACCCTACCTCCATTGTTTCACCCGTGTGGTCAGTTCATGCCTGAGTGACTATGGTTTCTTGGGCCCACGGCAGCCGCGTTTGAAGGGCGGATTAGGTCTGCCCAACTCCGATGCCCCAGGTCTTAGAGTAAGACAAGGCGTGAACCAAGACAGGATAATAACAAGGGGACCTCTAACTAAAGCAAACAGAAGGCTAGGGGCTACTAACAACCCTAAAACTAAATATATGTGCGGCACGCCGCCAAAGGAAAAGGACAACAAAGGAAATGCTGTCCACACACCGACACAATACTGTTGTGTACCGGCGGTGACAGCATAAGCAGAACCCTCTGCAAAACACCAGTAACAAAATATAAACAAAGAATACTGCGGCCTAGGCCGACGGACGCGGCAAAGCCGCTACTCACGGAACCGGTACAAATACTGGCAAACGGACAGGAACCCCCAATGTAGCCGACACAGACTCTCAGAACCGGAGGACAGGCAGAATCCCAAACGACAGACCGGTGGACACCAAGAAGCCAGATACTCGACCAGGCACAGACAAAGCCACAGGACTTCTGGACAGGAACGCTTGACGGCAGGACACGGGATCAGACACTGGAACCGACACTGGAACCGACACTGGAAGCAGCTAGACAGACACTGCTAGACAGGAGCTCAGGAACTGGCAGGGACTAGCTCAGAACTCAAGAACTCTGGAACTATCACCAGCGTCTGTGTATTGCACTAAGCCAGAATATAACAGAGAGTCCTAATTAATTATGTCGTGCAGCTGCCCTGCTGCACAACTGAGAGGTGCAATTAACAGACAGGTGAGGCTGAACACATGGGAACAAGCTGCAATTACACAGACTCACCACCGGCAGCAAACAAGAGTCTTCTTAAACCAGAGCAACGGGAAATCCTGGCCTGCAAGATAACTATAAACATAAAATACGGAAAACAGGAATGACCCACTACCTGTGGTTCATAACAGTACCCTCTCCTTAAGGGTGAACTCTGAACACCCCATGACACCCACGGGGAACATAAACAGAAGTATAACATTAAATACATAACCAAAATGCAAAACAGGAATGAGCCACAGCCGTGGCTCATAACAGTACCCCCCCTTGAGGAGGGGTCAAAGGACCCCAAAAGTCAGGTTTTCCAAAACAAGGTATACATTAATAAACCTGACACTGGAACAAACAGACAAAGACAAGAAACAGAAACAAGCTGTGGCAACAGCTTGTAACAGTGCCCCCCCCCCCCCCCCCCCTTGACGATGGCCACTGGACACAAGACAAGGAAAAAAAAAAATCTTTTTTTTTATATATCAAGGCAAGAGTAAATAATTATTTCTTTTTCTTCTTCTTCTTATTTTTACAAAGTTCTTGAGGTCTGACCAAGGTAGTTCCCCAAACATTGTCTGAACTGATGGTACCTCCCAGAAAGGCTAGGTTCAAATCAAAGATTGGTTTCTTAACCTTGGGAGCTGAACTTTCAGGCAAAGTACTACTATTAGAAGAAGACAGAAAAGCACATCCTGCAGTCAAAACAACGGGCTGAGACTCTTGTGCCGAGTTTACAGTATACGGTGAACTCTCAGCAGATAAGACGGGTGACCTAGAGGAACCTGAACCAATTTCTTTGGAACCATATCTTTTAATAACTGCATCACTGAATGCTGGAGGATCCTGAAGAATGGGATCTTCAGTTTTCATTAAATTGGATACCCACTCAAAAGGCTCCCCTCTAAAGGAATATATCAGATAGAGCAGAAGGTTCTCTGAAGTGATGCCCAGAAATGGTCTAGACAACATAATGATGTAATAGTGTTTGTAAAGCACCAGAAATTGGACTAAGTCCCCATCAAAGATTATAGATGTTGAGATATCAACAGAGTCAGGATCTGCTTCCTTCCCATCTGACTGACTAGAGTGCTTTGCTAGGACCTGGTCACTATTGACCTTACTCGAGGCTGAGACTTTCTGAACCCCACCAGGGGCAGTGACTTTCTGAACCCCACCTGGGGCAGTGGCCTTCGGAACCCCACCTGGGGCAGTGGCCCTCGGAACCCCACCCAGGGTAGTGACTTTCTCAACCCCACCCGGGGTAGTGACTTTCTGAACCCCACCAGGGGCAGTGACTTTCTGAACCCCACCTGAGGCAGTGGCCCTCGGAACCCCACCTGGGGCAGTGGCCCTCGGAAACCCACCTGGAGAAATGGCCCTCGGAACCCCACCCGGGGTAGTGACTTTCTGAACCCCACCCAGGGCAGTGACTTTCTGAACCACACTCGGGGCAGTGACTTTCTGAACCCCACCCGGGGCAGTGACTTTCTGAACCCCACCCAGGGCAGTGACTTTCTGAACCCCACCCGGGCAGTGGCCTTCGGGAACCCCGCTGGAGGCAGCACCTCGGATTCTTTTACTGGGACCGGGCCGTCAGCCTCCCTCTCTGGGACCGGGCCATCAGCCTCCCTCTCTGGGACCGGGCCGTCAGCCTCCCTCTCTGGGACCGGGCCGTCAGCCTCCCTCTCTGGGACCGGGCCGTCAGCCTCCCTCTCCGAGTCGATAATTATCGAAACTTCTCCCGGGACAATGACTTCCGGGACTTTTGCTGAAGCTATAACCTTCAGAACCTTCACTTACGCTATGCCTCTTGAGTCCTTTCCTGGGGAAGCGACTTCTAGACCCTTCTCTGGGGCTGTGTCTCTCGAGACCCCACTTGGGGATATTACTTCAAAGATCCCTTCTGGGGTTTTGCTTCTCGAGTTCCCTTCTAGAACTATGGTTTTAGACACCTTCTCTGGAGTTGCGCTTTTCAAGTCCCTACCTGGGGTAACAGCTTCTGAGACCCCTTCTGTTATTGACACCTGAGCTATAATATTCGATGTCCCTCTATGACCCAGGGCATCGGGTACCGCTCCAGGACTCTGGGCATCGGGTACCGCTCCAGGACTCTGGGCATCGGGTACCGCTCCAGGACTCTGGGCATCGGGTACCGCTCCAGGACTCTGGGCATCGGGTACCGCTCCAGGACTCTGAGCATCGGGTACCGCTCCAGGACTCTGGGCATCGGGTACCGCTCCAGGACTCTGGGCATCGGGAACCGCTCCAGGACTCTGGGCATCGGGTACCACTCCAGGACCCTGGGCATCGGGCACCGCTCCAGGACCCTGGGCATCGGGCACCGCTCCAGGACCCCGGGCATCGGGCACCGCTCCAGGGGTTTGCAACTCTGCTTCAACAGGAAAATCAAGAGAGGAGAGAAACATTCTCCTTTGGTTCCTGAATCTATAATGGGGCTCCCTAGCCCAAGGACCCCAATTATAGGACAGAGTGCTTTTTAGTGTGGGTTGTGTGACAAGTACCTCTGCCACAGTAAAGACAGGAGTAGGTCTTGTATCCTGACTCAACTTTGTCAGAGGGCAGGACTTGTCGCCACACTTTGGCTTGCGCAACTCACAGGTCTGCAGATAGTGGCCTAAACCCCCACAATATAGGCATAAATTTAAGTTTCTGCGACGCAGACACTCCTCTTCTGAGAGCCTGGGCCGCAGAAAACTTTTAAACTTTTTCTCTCCAACTGAACCTGAGGATTCTCTTGTCACCATATTGTGAGCAAGAGTCTCTTTAGAGGTAGATGAACTCTCAATGACTTCTGGCAAGATAAGCAAAATTTTAGTCAGAAGGTTTTGCAGTTGCTTTAAGGATTGCTGCAAAACTTCCAGTCGCTCAGGTTTCAAAGCACTGAAAGCAGAGTTCAGGGCTGAGAGAGACGCCTGCAGGGCTTGCATAGTTGGCATAGGAGGATTTTAAACTAGACAAGACAAGACTAAACTAGACTAGACAAGACAAGACTGGATTTTTTTTTTAAACTAGACAAGACAAGACTGGATTCTGCACACCGGACTGGATTCTGAACACCGGACTGGATTCTGCACACCGGACTGGATTCTGCACACTGAATTCTAGACAGGACTGGATTCTGCACACCGGACTGGGTTCTGCACACTGAATTCTAGACAGGACTGAATTCTAAACACCGGACTGGATTCTGTACACTGAATTCTATACAAGACACTGGACCAAAAAAGAAAAAACTACTATTTAGCTTTGTTTCTTTTTTTGTTGTAGGGCTGGTGATAATGTTAGGTTCCTGGTGCTCAGAACAAGGGATATGTTGCGTAGTGAGTACAGAGCACCAGAACGTGATGCTGAAATAAGGTTTGGTGTGGAAATAGCCCCTAGCACCCTACCTCCATTGTTTTACCCGTGTGGTCAGTTCACGCCTGAGTGACTATGGTTTCTTGGGCCCACGGCAGCCGCGTTTGAAGGGTGGATTAGGTCTGCCCAACTCCGATGCCCCCAGGTCTTAGAGTGAGACAAGGCGTGAACCGAGACAGGATAATAATAAGGGGACCTCTAACTAAAGCAAACAGAAGGCTAGGGGCTACTAACAACCCTAAAACTAAATATATGTGCGGCACGCCGCCAAAGAAAAAGAACAACAAAGGAAATGCTGTCCATATGCCGACACAATACTGTTGTGTACCGGCGGTGACAGCATAAGCAGAACCCTCTGCAAAACACCAGTAACAAAATATAACCAAAGAATACTGCGGCCTAGGCCGACGGACGCGGCAAAGCCGCTACTCACGGAACCGGTACAAATACTGGCAAATAGACAGGAACACCCAATGTAGCCGACACAGACTCTCAGAACCGGAGGACAGGCAGAATCCCAAACGACAGACCGGTGGACGCCAAGAAGCCAGATACTCGACCAGGCACAGACAAAGCCACAGGACTTCTGGACAGGAACGCTTCACGGCAGGACACGGGATCAGACACTGGAACCGACACATGAACCGACACTGGAACCGACACTGGAAGCAGCTAGACAGACACTGCTAGACAGGAGCTCAGGAACTGGCAGGGACTAGCTCAGAACTCAAGAACTCTGGAACTATCACCAGCGTCTGTGTATTGCACTGAGCCAGAATATCACAGAGAGTCCTAATTAATTATGTTGTGCAGCTGCACTGCTGCACAACTGAGAGGTGCAATTAACAGACAGGTGAGGCTGATGTTAGGATCTCCTGCTCTGTGCTGCCACGTCGCCATGGCAACCGGGAGGCAAGTGTTAGCGAAGTAACCTGAGTGCAGCTGATACTCCGGTCCGGGTTTTTACTGTGTAGTGGTTACAGGCTCTGTGCACGGCAGGGAATCTGGTGCTGGTTTTGTGCTCACAGTCTGTGAGGTCTGAGTGGGGCGTGGACAGCACCTGCTATATAAACCACCCTCTCAGGCTAGGCAAATGCTGCTGAAACTTTGTTTGTTAGTCAGTTCCAGAGAGTTAGCTAGTACTGTGTGACTTTGTATTTACTTGTTGCTTACTGCGAATAGGCCTTGGGATTCGGTACTTCATTCTGCCAATCCGGACCTAGCAGTAATACTGGAGTCAGTTGTTTGACCTGCTGGGGTTCTTTTGCTATTCTGTGAACCCAGCAGGTTTGCGGCTGTACTCTCAGACCTGCTTGCTTAATCCTCCCTCACTGTGCAGGGCGTCCAGGTGTCAGTTTAGTGGCAGTAAGCTGAACCTGTGCCCTGCAAGTGAGGGTTAGGATTGTGGATACTCTCCTTGTGTCTATATTTCTATCTCTGACCAAGGAGTTTATTCCCACACCCGTTGGTAACCCTTTGGGGTTTTTTCTGTTGCTCTTAGCAACATCATTTCAGGTGCTCCACATGTTAAATCACTACACATCGCTTCATTGTCCGCTCTATTCCATCTGAGCATTCCTGACACTAGGGAGACACCGAATTCCTGAGCCTTTGGGCTTCTCCGTTCACTTTGTGTTTATTAGTTATTCCATCACCTCCTGTGTATGTTATGTTATACTGTCTGTGAGTTCGTTTGCTTCGCTTCCCTCTCTGTTCATACACTGGTATACTCCTGTTAGCACTGGTGTGCGTAACAGCTGAACACATGGGAACAAGCTACAATTACACAGACTCACCACCGGCAGCAAACAAGAGTCTTCTTAAACCAGAGCAACGGGAAATCCTGGCCTGCAAGACAACTATAATTATAAAATACGGAAAACAGGAATGAACCACTACCTGTGGTTCATAACAAAGATATAACTTCAAGGTAAATGGTGCTAAACCACCTGAGAGCATAGAGTGGAGTGTCAGGAGTGATAAAAAAAATATAAGTATCACTATTATTAATCTCATGCTTTCATGTGTTATTTTAGCACCATATACAAAGATCAGAATGAGTAAACATACTGAAGATAGTACTAGTTACCAATTACATGTCAGGTTATATACTGACTATACAGAATTCATGTTTTTAACTTCATTTGATTATTATATCAGTGTGTTATTTTATATTTTTAGAAAGGTGGTTGGGGTTTGTTATAAATATAATATGGTGTTTTTAATAGGACAAGAAGGGGGAAATATATATATATATATATATTATACAAACTGATATGTTCTGTGTGTGTGTCAGTATTCCTGACACAGGTATATATTACAAGCAAGGGCAATGTCTATTGTCTGGTTATATGAGACAGACCAAAACAAGACAAGTGTTTGGAGTTGGACATATGTCAACATAAGAATCCTTGCTGTCTAATACTGGTACAATTGTTCACCTAGTGCCTTAAATCCATATAATCCATGTTACACATTGTATTTTTAATGTTATTTCTAACACTCAAAATTAAGGCAACAGTGCCCCCTACTGTTTCTTAGCATTTATGTATATTTTGTTATTAACAGTTTCTTATATAGCTCAGCAAATTCAGTTGTGCTTTACAATTGGAATCTGTCCCTTGTACCCATGAAAAAGCTTATTCAGGAGTTCTCCAGCCTATATAAACTGGAACCAGTCAATGTTAATTCAGCCTAGACAGCCTGGATGAACATTGACTGCAGAAGTGCCAGGGTGATCTGAATATATCTCAGCCCCTAAACGAAGCGGGCGATGCTCCTGAGTATGCTGATGTGATTGCTGTATTGAACATCTGCTGAATTGATCAATAACCTTAGCTAAGTATACAATAAATTCATATTTATATATTCAAGTTGTTTGTTGAAGTACTTTTCTAGGAATCCAGCCATCTGGGTCTCCTCAAACTTCACCCACCTGTAACATATACACACTACTGATGGACTTCAGGATTAAAATATATGTCCAATGTTAAGGTGAGTGAACTGTACAAATTATGTGAAGAGAACTGATAGACTATTACAAAGATAATGCTCAATGGTGTCCATTTTCCAACCCTTCACTGAGATATGATTATATTTACTGTACCCACATCTTCTTAAAGCACTGCCTCTGCCCAATATTGCTTGAAGGAATCATTGACCTTCAAGCATTCCCTGAAAACTCACCTATTCAGACAAGCTTATCAAATTCCAGAACCACTCAAATTACCTTCATAGCTCTCCTATCCAATTATATCCTCACAGTACAGGCCACACATCCCCCACATATTTTCTTTCTTCACTCTCCTTTCCCCTGAACCTGGTTCATCACTGCTGTGATGTGATATCATGCAGCCTACAAGGAACCTTTACAATCTGGTGAACAACTATGCAATAGATAGCACCTGTCCTTGTGTATCAATGCCTATTTCCCCATAGATTGTAAGCTTGCGAGCAGGGCCCTCCTCCCTCTATGACTGTTTGTTTTTACCCAGTTTTGTCTTCTACTTGTGTCCAGTTGTAAAGCGCAGCGGAATTTGCTGTGCTATATAAGAAACTGTTAATAAATAAATAAATAATAAATTGATGGGCATCGGTACAATATTGTCCAATACATGTATCCAACATAGATTGGACAGAAATTAACAAAATATAATGTGCACTATATTTTTTTTCTATTTCTCTGACATATTCCTGAACAATCACAGGGGGACCATTGAAAGATCTAAGACCTAGGAAGCACCGGAACACAACCCCCAACCTAATAGCATTTCTGAACTGTTGTTAATCAGTTCAAGCATTTTTGTTTGCAAAGTTGTAGTCCGGTTAATTAAGACTACCTTGATATGAGTTATAGCCAAACCTGCACAAGTGCAAGGTCACTCAATTATATAATAAAGCTGGTCTTAATGATAGTAGTTTTTCCAATTGTATGGGTGAATCAGCAATCACCCAATGGGAAGCGATAATGCCATGTTGCTGATGTGTGTCATCATGCTCTAGTGTGCCTATCCTGTTGGTGGTGTAATTTGCACACTTCCTTTCATACATATATATGCAAACCATCAGGTTTGCATGAGCTGCCCTTACTGTACATTGCCTGTGTGAGATAACTTCTGTTCCGCTTTGGTGGTTGTTAGCATTGATACGTTCAAATTGTGTTTTACTCTGGAATCATGTGTTTGTGTGCATTCACATTATGGGCATGCACAGTGCAGGAAAACATGCTATATTTGCCAAACTAACTGACATAGGGCCTAATTCAGACCTGATCGTAGCAGCAAATTTGTTAGCAGATGGGCAAAACCATGTGCACTGCAGGAAGGACAGATATAACATGTGCAGAGAGAGCTAGATTTGGGTGTGGTGTATTAAAAGTGAAATCTAAATTGCAGTGTAAAAATAAAGCAGCCAGTATTTACCCTCCACAGAAACAATATAACCTACCCAAATGTAACTCTCTCTGCACATGTTATATATGCCCCCACTGCAGAGCACATGGTTTTGCCCGTCTGCTAACACATTTGCTGCTACGATCAGGTCTGAATTAGGCCCATAGTACTTACTAGTCATCAGTCCCAAAGTCTTGTACACTGTGCCAATTAAACGTCAAGGATGACTTCTTGCACAACCCTCATTTGCAGTCAGTTGTTTTATGACAGTTCAGGGAAAAATGTGCCACCTATTAAACTCCGTCCATGATGTATGCTATTGCTATCCATACCAAGTGTTAGTAAATATACTATTTTTCAAGTAGTTATATTATCTTAAAATTGGTTTAAATGGGCAAATGGTTATAGTATGGTATGCCGGCGGCCGAGATCCCGGTGGCCAGCATACTGGTGCCTGGATCCCGACCGCCGGCATACCGACAGCTGTGCAAGTGCAAATGAGCCTCTTGCAGACTCGCTGTGCTCACCACACTGAGCTGGCCATGCTGCGGGCATGGTGGCACGCCACGCATGCCACACTGTTTTTTCTGCCTCCAGGGGAGAGGGAGAATAGCTGCCAGTATGTCGGGTGACGGGATTCCAGCGCTGGTATACTGAGCGCTGGGATCACAACAGCCGGCATACTGAATACCACCCGGGCAAATTGTGTATGTATTAATGTAGTGAAATGCAGTGTTGAATTTTTTTTTATTAAAATGAACCAGAACAGTTAATAGTGTAATTGGAAGTTAGACATCTGTAAATGTACATTTAAATACTTCAAGCTTACAGTATATACAGTACAGTTAAACTCAGTGTAATTACTTTAATATATGTCTTCCCTAAGTTTAACCTCTGTGCCAGAAAGGTAATGTTTGTTTTTTAATATCATTGTAAAAATTTAATAACAGGAGCTGAAAAATTGAGCATCAACTTTAAAATAATGACTTCTGTTAGGAGCACATTGATGGACATTCTATACTGTACAGGGTCTATGTATTTTGGATAAAAATATATTTTTCCACTTGCAACTTACTGGTGACAATGTCCTTTTGTTTATCAATGAGCCAGTGCACTGTGGGTACCCATGTGTGTAGAATGTGCCTGAAGTAGATGGCTGGGGCTGGCACAGCAGTCATTCTAATTTCTCTGTGGGAACATTTAGGAAATATACAGCTGTTTGCTAACTTTGCAAATCCAGACTCTGTTTCCAGAGTGAGACAATTATATAACAATCCAGCAAACAGTTTTAAATGTACAGTTTACAGCACAATATGTTTCTTATTGGTAGTAAAATCTTCCAATATGGTTATAATGAACTCTTTGTGCAAATGATCTCATTAGGGGCATATGCAGGACTCATCTGAATAACATTTTTAGAGCATCTTTAACATGGAGATTATGCAATATCAATGTTGTTTAAATTAAACTTTGAAACACTAGGTGATTTTGAGGAAATTTAACATTCAATGGATCTGCACCAATACTACAGATGTATTTTTCTATTTGTAGGAAATGTAGGATGTGCAGTTTCCATAAAGTCAAAATAAATGTACTTATATAAAAAATATACTATTGATGCAATTGATACTAGATAATTTGATGTGAATTCTTATTAAAACTTTGGTTACCTGTTGTTATTATTATTATTATTATTATTATTACTACTACAATCTTCATAATTTATTTATATAGCTACAGCATAGCTGTAAAGCTTTACAATGGGGAAAATGTATAAACACATAAAACAAGGCTGGGTGTGAACAAAGAAGAGACAAATTTCCAGTTTCTGGCATGATTTTGAGCAATTGAAGCCCTCTGTATGGGTACCTAAGTATGGAGACTGGTATACACTAGAGCTGGAACTCATGATTCACCATGAGGCATTCAGTAATGTAGTCATTAGACTGGGTAGTGACCAGATTGTAAACTCAGGTACAGGGAACAGACAGGAAACAGGACACAGGAGTGACAGGTATCAGGATAAGGATTTCTTCTAGGATCCACACAGGGAAGCACTGAGGCTATAATGCTGGCATTTGTCAGTGCTCAGAAACTCCCATTTCAAGATTCAAGTTCAAACGTAATGTCACATTTTTGTGCATTTGACCCTTAATATTTCAAAGAGAGCCGCACCCACCCCCTATGGGAGTTGCGGCTGCCTATAACCATTGGGAGAAAAGATGCCACAGCCAGAGAAGGATGCCAATCATCAGAAGGAGAGGTAGGGGAGTGTAGCCAGCCAGAACACTTGCTGCAAAGTTGAGGTATGTCACAGTTAAAACGTTAGTTGCCTTATAGTGAATTAAATTGGGGAGGAGTAGGGGGGAGGGAAAGAGCAGTCGGCAAGGGTATTAACATGCGTATCAAAAAATGTTTTACCAAAACAATAACTATTAACAATTACGGGTCTTCAATGCTGCTTAAAGAAAATGATGTCCCTAGCACAAGGGGAAATACTTATCTTAATTGTATGTATGTAAACGCTAGAAGCCTTACAGGTAAAAAGGTCGAACTAGAAATCCTTGCAGCAAGCAAACAGTATGATATTATAGGCATATAATAGGCATTACTGAAACTTTGTGGGACGAATCTCATGATTGGACAGTCAATCTAGAGGTTTATACGCTGTTCAGGAGAGACGGATTAAATAAACGGGGTGGAGGGGTATGTCTTTACGTAAAGCTGTCCTTAAAACCTTATATACGGCAAGAAGGGACTGTAAATACTATTGAAACGTTATGGGTAGAAATTGCATGCGGGGTTAAGGAATAAAGAAGTTATTTTTGGGGTTATGCTACAGGCCACCTGGTATTAATGTGTCTGATGAGGATTTGTTACAGAAGCAAATTGAAAGAGCAGCAGGAGTAGAAGACATAGTAGTGATGGGAGAGATAAATTGGAAAAATGATTCATGGGATACTGCTATGGGTAATATGTTTTTAAACACAGTAAATGATAACTACTTAGTTCAATTAATTGAGGAACCAAGTAGGTACAATGCAATCCTAGACCTGGTATTAACAAACAAAGAGGAATTGGTATCAAATATTATAGTAGGGGAGCCAATAGGAAACAGTGACCCCAATATGGTCACATTCAATATCAGTTTTCATAAGCAGTCCTATACTGGCTCAGCTAGGACTCTAAACTTTAGCAAAGCCAACTTTGACATGATGAGGGAAGCTTTAAGGGACATTGAATGGGAAATTTTGTTTCAAGGGAAAAATACTACAGAGAAATGAGATGTATTAAAATCACTGCTAGTTAAAAATACTTGCATATTTATTCCCACGAGCAGCAAAAAAAGGAATAACAATCCCAAACCAATGTGGCTTAACAAAAAGATAAACGAACTAATGGGCGAGAAAAGGCGAGCATTCAAAATTACAAATCTGACAGGAATGCGGAGTCATTTCAGTAGTATAAGGATTGTAACAAAATACGCAAAAATGAAATAAGAATGGCTAAATTAGAAACTGAAAAACTAGTAGCAAAGGAAAGCAAAACGAATCCCATAGATTTTTTTTAAATATATCAACAGCAAGAGATTAAAAAAGGAGAGTATAGGCCCTTTAAAAGACAAGTTGGGAGTCTTAATAAAAAATGATAATGACATAGCAGACAAACTAATTGATTTTTTTAATGGTATTTACAAGAGAGGACCAAATGCAGGGACTAACACACAATCTCAACAGAGATAATGTCCCACTGCAAGTGCTTATTTAAGTGAGGTGGTAGTCTGTGACTGATTAAAACATTTAAAGATTAATAAGTCACCGGGTCCCAATGGAATTCACCCAAGGGTTCTTATGGAGCTTCACTCTGAACTTACAAGACCGCTATTTTTGATCTTTACAGATTCAGTTATATCAGGTATGGTTCCCAAAAACTGGCGTATAATGGAAGTAGTGCCAATGTTCAAAAAGGGAAGTAAAGCTGAACCAGGTAATTATAGACCAGTTAGTGTTACATCTATAGTGGGGAAAGTATTGGAAGGTATTCTAAGGGATAGTATTCAGAAGTTCCTTGAAGCCAATAAGTTCATTAAAAGGAATCAACATGGATTTGTGAAGGACAGATCATGTCAAACCAACTTACTTGGCTTTTATGAAACAGTAAGTGCGAACCTTGATCAGGGTAAGGAGTTGGATATAATCTTTTTAGACTTTGCCAAAGCTTTTGACACAGTACCACACATGCAACTTATCTATAAGCTACAAGAAATAGCGCTAGGGAGCACAATATGCACTTGGTTCAGAAATTTGTTAGATAATAGGGAGCAGCATTGTGATTAATGGATCATTTTCAAATTGGACTGAAGTGCTAAGTCGTGTGCCACAAGGGTCTGTACTTGGACCACTATTGTTCAGCATTTTCATTAACGACCTAACAGTAGGTCTACAGAGCATGGTGTCAATTTTTGACGACAATACCAAATTGTGTAAGGTTATAAATACAGAGGGGGATGCTGAGTCTCTTCAGAACAACTTAGTTAAACTGGAAGCATGGGCAGCCAAATGGAGAATGAGCTTCAATACAGACAAGTGTAAGGTAATGCACTGTGGTAACAAGAACAAAAAGAACACCACTAAATGGGGTAATATTAGGGGATTCTGTACTGGAAAAAGACTTAGGTGTTCACATAGATAGCAAACTAAGCAGCATTACCCAAAGTAGGATTGCAGCAAAGAAGGCTAATAAGATATTAGCATGCATAAAACGGGGAATTGCTGCAAGGGACGAGAGTGTTATTCTTGCTTAGGTTAGAGGAGAGGAGATTCTGCACAAAGCGGTGAAAAGGTTTTTCACAGTAAGGACTATACGTGTTTGGAATTCCCTGCCTGAGAGAGTTGTAATAGCGGACTCAATCAACACCTTTAAGAATGGGTTAGATAAATTCCTAATGGATAAGGATATCCAGGGTTATGGTGCGTAGTCACGCACTATAGTTCTAAAAAAAAAAAAAGGAATAAAACACAACGGCTGACATCAGCATTAGACAAAATTTAGTCCCAAATTAATACTGCACAGGAGACCACAAATAGGTTGAACTCAATGGACAATTGTCTTTTTTCAACCTTAGATACTATGTTTCTGTTTAAAAAAGCTACTTAGGGGATTCTTATATATACTGGTGTGAAATGATTTTATACAGAATAGTCTTGGAGTATCTGAATAGGGTTTTTTATTTTAATTTGAAACACTATGGCATTATTTGCAAGACATTAAGGGGGAGATGTTTCAAGCCTTGGAGAGAGATAAAGTAGAAAAGTATCCCAAAACAACCAAAAGCTTCGATCATTTATCTAACACAGTCTTTGAAATGACAGTGCAAAGTCTTTGAAATGACAGGGATTGATACAGCCATCCCTAAAATATGTAAGCCTAAATTCACATGTACTGTACATTTATTTCAAGAACTCAAAGTTTTAGAAAACCTGTAAATACATATAGTATACATGTTCCCATGTGTCTAACAAGCTTTTCATATGTTTTCTACTATATATGTATTTGATGTGTTTGCATGTATTAGTAAATGCATTGACAATGCAGTATGAAGCTTTCCAATACATTTCAATACCCTGTTATTTTTCAATGGAGTTTCCAGTATCTCTAATGAAAATGTATAGTCCATTATTTGACTAGTCTAGTAATAAATAATCTAATTAAATCGAGCATGCCAGTCAAAGTCTATCAAACAACCCCAGTGTGAGATAGCTTCAGCACAATTCCACTAAAACAGGGAGATAATCTGGGCTTGTTCTCATTAGTAACATGGAGACCACACATATGGGGTCCTCTTGTAATATTGGAAACCAATATAATGACTAGGAATCACAAAGTCACCTTCCATTATATTAAAATAATAAAATCTCAAATGCCATTGTTCGATACTTTATAAATAAAAAATATATGTATTTGTAAATTTATTTGTAATTCATTGGAAATTGGAATTCAAAGATTCTTCATCTGTAGCTGTGATTAGGGGGATCTTCACAGGAAATCTTTGTATTTGTAATCCAAGGGAAATATAAATAAAAAGACATAACAGATGTTGCTAACTGTATGCATGGAGCCCAACTGATGAAAGACTAGGCATGGAATGTCATTAGTAGTTAAGACAATTCCATGCTTGTTACCAAGTCATTATTAATCTCATTCTTATTGTAAAAAAAAAAGCTTTTCATAAAATACAGAACATGGAAGACTAAAGGGACATTAAGGAAATTCTGAGTAAACAGGAAAGTATTGAGTCTGTTTTTGAAGGATTCTAGCGTGGGGTCCTCTTAAATCAGAAATTGCTTCAGGTACCTTGGGACCTGGACATGTAGGAATTTGACGGGCAGTAAGCTAATCTTCACCATTTTAAAGGCAGCCATTGAAGGGGGTAGAGTATGGGTGTTATGTGGCTAGAACGGGGCTGGTTGGATAACAGCCTGGCAGCTGCGTTTTGTACCGGCTGTAAACGGGGCAACTCTTTTGTTGTGAGACCAGCAAAAGTATTGTATGTTGCCACATATAGTTCCACATGTGGTCTGTAGCGCCATACAAAGGGCAAACAACAAGATAGTAGTATATGGTATACAGTTGTATCCTTATATACCTTTCCCTTTTTGCTTAATTTGTCATAAAATGCTTAGAATGGCTTATATGCCCCACCACTAGTAGCGATTAGATGGATTACAATTTTATTTTGACGCAAAATAATTAGTTTAAAGTAGCAAATCACATGGTGTGGCTAAGTCGCAGATTCCATTGCATGGCTAATTTAGCTATATGGCTTAAATGGGGAAAGTTGTATGCTGACACATCTGTGTCTGTACAATACAGTAAATAAATAACACTACAAATACATAAATGCTACAAAACCCAACTGATAGCCTATATGGTTACAGGGGTGCAATGGGAGTATTCAGTGCATGCTAAAACCTGTGTCCATTAACTTGGCAAGGGGAGTTCCAGTGCTCCCTCTCTTGTCACATCAGTATAGGCTATGGGTGATCTAATGGTTAGCATTACTGCCTCACTGCACCAAGGCCATGGGTTCAATTCCTACCATGGCCCTAACTATGTGGAGCTTGAATATTCTCTCCATGCTTGTGAGGTTTTCCTGCGACAATTCAAAAATATACTGCTAGGTAAATTGGTTTTCAACCAAATTAACCCTAATGTGTATGTTTGTGCATGTACATGTGGTAGGGAACATAGATTGTAAGCTCCACTGGGGCAACATGCCCCCATTTTCCAAAATGTCGGCCACCCCCAACCCTCATCCCTCCCTGCAAACTCCTCTACCATTCATGCTCTGAGAATGCATAACCCATTCTGCGCATACGCTGAACCGAACAACTGGGGAAATGCAATAAGGATCACATAAGCTATCCTTACTGAATCACGCCCTTAATCAACTCTGAGTTGGGCGGATACCAGAAAAAGCAAATATCTTCAGGTAAAAGGGAGTAAAGGAGTATCTGTTAACCACAGTTGACAAGCTTATCACATTTGCTGAATACAGTATATATAATTATTAATTAAAACAAAGGAATCGTGTACCAGGTGCTAAACTGAACTGTATTGTAAAAGCTGGATAGTACTGTATCACTGTAACATGGACTTCATGTTTAATCAGTGACCTGATTTTGGT
Source organism: Pseudophryne corroboree (assembly GCF_028390025.1). Classification (NCBI taxonomy): domain Eukaryota; kingdom Metazoa; phylum Chordata; class Amphibia; order Anura; family Myobatrachidae; genus Pseudophryne; species Pseudophryne corroboree. Next base: position 490,225,667 of record NC_086449.1, on the reverse strand, counting down.
ATGAGATATATAATGTGCCTGATACATTCTACGATTATCCAGCTGTGTCTGCTAGCCTGCTTATTCAATAAATAAATATATATATATATATATACAGACAAGATTCCCAAATCGCGCTAAAGAGTAACACAAGCAGCACCTGTAGAAGGACTTTCTGTTAGCTAAAGTCCAATGAATAACAAATACAAAACAAGATCTGAGGGCGCTAAATATAGGAAATATTATTGAACACCATTAATCATTATCTAGACAAACAGATAATTTAAAAATGTATTAACAGACTCAGGACAAATTGATTCATTTTAAAAATGCTCAATGACATGTTGAATTCAACACCTTAACAGCTATTATGGATGTAATTCCTTGTTGCTGTAACTTCGACAGTATAACAGAATGTCAATCCGAAGGATCCAACGCGTTTCGTCCCGTGGGACTTCCTCAGGGGTATTGAATCAATTGGATAGATACAACATGATTATAGTAGCTTGAAAAGTGAAAAACTTTTATGATGAATCAGTATATGTCTGAGTAAAAAACTCAAAACAAACAGGATTATCCTTAAAAAGACCAAACGAGGTCAAACATGAGGTCTGGGTCTGATCAAGAATTTAGGAACAGACCGAAATTTCATGCAGTATAAAATAGCACTGGACGTGCAATAATGAAGCAATTTCCTCTTATAACGTATAAGGGCAGAAATGCAGAGATACATGTGCTCCTCACAGAGTCCAGTGGATGGATCCACTGGACTCTGTGAGGAGCACATGTATCTCTGCATTTCTGCCCTTATACGTTATAAGAGGAAATTGCTTCATTATTGCACGTCCAGTGCTATTTAATACTGCATGAAATTTCGGTCTGTTCCTAAATTCTCGATCAGACCCAGACCTCATGTTTGACCTCTTTTGGTCTTTTTAAGGATAATCCTGTTTGTTTTGAGTTTTTTACTCAGACATACACTGATTCATCATAAAAGTTTTTCACTTTTCAAGCTACTATAATCATGTTGTATCTATCCAATTGATTCAATACCCCTGAGGAAGTCCCACGGGACGAAACGCGTTGGGTCCTTCGGATTGACATTCTGTTATACTGTCGAAGTTACAGCAACAAGGAATTACATCCATAATAGCTGTTAAGGTGTTGAATTCAACATGTCATTGAGCATTTTTAAAATGAATCAATTTGTCCTGAGTCTGTTAATACATTTTTAAATTATCTGTTTGTCTAGATAATGATTAATGGTGTTCAATAATATTTCCTATATTTAGCGCCCTCAGATCTTGTTTTTTATATATATATATATATATATATTTATTTATTTTATTTTCTTTTCTTCATAATACTGGGTGGTGAGGCGTTGCTTGTTCCTGCTATAAACTTTACCAAGATATAACAGTTTATGTCCTTTGTGTGACATATGGGAAAAGAAGCAAGTGGAATTTTAATGGTCTATTTATTCCAATAGGGTTTCTATATGAAGCATACAAAGTCACTGAAAAGATTGGGTCATTGTCATGATCAAGAAAAAAAGTACACAGCTGCTATTACTACTCGTGTTAACATAGAGGGTGTGTACACAATCTATTTCTATAAAAGCAAATGACATTTTCCAAGTACAATGACATTGCCTTCAGTGCGGAGCAAAAGAGCAAGCAGCCTACAAAGGACTACATGATATGTAATCACACATAGATACAAGTATTAATGTAATAGATATGGACACATTAAAAGGAATACTATAGCTTTCATTTTCACATGCAGCTTCTCTTCCGTCATGTACAGAACTTAATTCCAGTGAGTAAGGAGCCTAAATAAAACAAACAAAAATATATCAGTTAAATATATCATGCCAACATCCATAATGAGTCGCAGTGGGTTCTAGTGACTGCTGGCTCCTACCTAATGGATGGATACAGAGCAGAGTGCTCCACATCCAACAAAAACAAGAATGAAGAAGTGGGAAGCGTAACATGAAACGTGTAACCAGTTTATACTATTTTTATACCATATGCCTTATGCAAGATGTTGTTTTACCTGCCACCTGTGGGGGGTATCCAGATGACAGATCTACAATATATAGGTTTACAGTTATAGCTACAATATATAGGTTTACAGGTTGACATGCATTAGGTCGACAGGTACAAAAGGTCGACAGATGAAAGGTTGATAGTGCTTAAGGTTGACAGGAACTTAAGGTCAACAGGTTCAAAGAGTCGATGTGAAAATGGGCAACACATTTTTTGGGATTATTTTGTCCTAAATAAAGGATCTGCCTTATTTACTATCCACATGAACATCTATTGGAAATAATAACCTGTAGCAAGACAAGCAGAGCAGAGCTGTCGGGATCCCGGTGCTCAGCATACCGGAGCCGGAATCCCGACAGCCGGCACACCGACATCTACTTTCCCTCTTGGGGTGTCCATGACACTGCACATTTATTGGCAAGCTGCTCAATCAGATTGTGATGTCACTCAGGTGCTAAAAGGGAGGGGTAATTCTGAGTAAGAAAAACATTTTGCTATCCCTAACGCACACTGAGTGAAAAATAACACTACATAATAATCAGATAATACAGATATCTTGGTTGCATATATCTGCAGATATAGGGTTAAGCCCCCAGGCTGAACGGCAAGGTGTCTCTTTCACTGGGGGTCCCTAATTCTAGGTATGGGTCTGGGGTGTGGGACCCCATCATGCCGGCACAGGCTGGCCACCCCAGGGCAGCACACAGGTGAAAATTAGTAAGGGTTAATAAGAAGCACATAAGTGCTATGTAAGTGAGAAGTGTGATTAAAATAATACAAAATATATACAATGTGATAGGGAAAACATAAGTGTTAATAAAGTGTTAGGGTGTGCCAACCTGAAGCAGCCCAGCCATACCAGCACAGGGGGCACTATACAAAAATATATAAATAATTACAAATATGTCTGGGTAAAATAGCCCAGTGTAAGGCCACATGATAATGGCTCCTACAGCATCTGAGAGCCAGCTTACCTGGAGACACCCCTAGCTTCTCCAATGGCACTCTGGAGTCAGCAATCCCTCCTAATGATGACCCATCCGTGCCTCTCTAACTACAATGCACATTTATTGGCAAGCTGCTCAATCAGATTGTGATGTCACTCAGGTGCTAAAAGGGAGGGGTAATTCTGAGTAAGAAAAACATTTTGCTAACCCTAATGCACACTGAGTGAAAAATAGCACTACATAATAATCAGATACCCCTGGAGGGAGAAAGGCTTGCAAGGGGCTCATTTGCGCTTGCCCCACTGCCGCTATACCGGCGGATGGGATCCCGGTGCCGGTATGCTTGGCTCCGGGATCCCGAGCTCTGGCATACCGTAGTAGACCCCTTTTTAGCACATGCTGCTGACAGTCCACTAGACAAACGCTTACTTTTCACTGTAAACAGACTAATATGGACTTTTTTGGCAATAAGAAGACCTCTTAAAAGTTTTTGGGAATCTGGTAATTTAAGAAAAATATACAAACAAAAAAATTATGTGCGGTTCGGTTCTCCAGAAATCCGAATCCACCCCGAATTTTGTGTATCTGAATTGAATCAAAACCTGAGGATATCCGATCTGAACTGAGGGGGTCATTGAGACCTGAACGCAGCTGTGCCTCTGTACGCAGCAACTACATTTGGGTGTTCTGCGCCTGCGCACTGGTTACAGTGCACGTGTGCGACCTTACACATTGTGGCGGATGTGGCCCCAGTGTTATCAACAGTGGTGGGAGTTCGCGGGGAAGAAATGCAATGCTGGGGGGGGGGGTGGTCCAGACAGGGGCGGACCAGGAGCGTTTTTGAGGCAGCATCACACGCAGCCGCTCTGATTTAAAAAATGGCATTGGACCACCTGACAGCTCAGCCAGGCTGCGCTGCCAGGGGTCAACCTTAATTCAATGCATCCGCAATGTAATTGCGGATGCATCGGGGGGTGGCCTGTCACACATGCTGGGTGGCCTTGCTCTCACATGCCACCAGCATGTGAGGAGATAGACGCAGATCTGGCTGCGTATGCAGTGATCTGCGTCCAACTCTGAATAAGGTCCTGAGTCCATGTTTGGATCTTCCCGCGGTTCACAATTTATATTTTAAATTTTAATTTTGGGTTTCGGATTGCAAAAATTACATAATTTCAGCTTTTTTAAAATAGATTTTTAGCAGTGACAATCGATTTTTTATCGATTTTTAACCAAACCATAAACTGAATCCGAATCAAAACACTTGAGGTTAATTTTGCAAAATCGAAATCAAAACACGAGGATGAATCCAAAGCAAAACACGTCATGCACGTCTCTAAAAAAATACCAAGGTGACTAAAATATGAATATGATTTGATAGCACAGCAAATAAATAGGCCAAAAACTAGACTATTGCTAAAATCCTTCTTGTGAAGCCCGAACCTCACAACAAGGTACATATAGAGTAAATTAGCTGTGCAAGATAACAGATATAATAAGAATGTAACAAGTCTTGTAACCATGGTAAGAAATGACATCTCCATTCCTGTATAACAGCCATGCAGGGAAATGAATCTATAGCTCCTGTCCCCACCTGTGTTTTTTAAAACCTATTCATTTCCAGCCATCCTCTGGAGGCCGGTAGCTGCATGGCAAGAAACACTCACTCCCAATATGCTTTCTCCAACTTATTTATCATTTCAAGATAATTGGCTCATATGTTGTTGACATTTTGCAATATTTTGGGAATTGACCCGTGATTCTGAAGAGTGTAATAAAATTTGATTTAAATGAGTTTATTTTTAACTCTGCTCTGAAATGATGTTGCTGAATATGATGCTGTAGGCATATTCTCTTCCTGCAGTCTAAGTAATGCTGTGATCTCTTTGAATGTATGAGCTGTATTAACATGTTATGTTTTTTTTTACATAATAATTCCTTGGAAGGTTAGAGAACTAGAAGAGTCATTTAATAGATGTTGATTAGAGGAAAGGGAGACAATCCTAATTCAATATGCTAAATTATTTTTCTCTTCAACAGACATCTGTTTATGATACATTTTAACCTATAGTTTCAATGTACTGTATGTATAGTAGCAGAAATATTACCTCGGAGATGCACTGTACAAAAATGAAACAATTTTCAGTATGTCTATGGGTTGCATTGAACAGTATATTTCATTTTAAGGATTTGGATGTAAAGATGTGAACTCATAAACTATTGCTACAGTCGCGCTAAACAGCCCTCCTCAATGTGCCAGGCACCATGCTTGTGCCTACTATCTGTTTTGCTTAAAGATGTGTATTGAACATCTGTGTGTGAATGAGTCTGAGTATGTCTATGAAATGCTATGATGCAGTTGTGGCAGCTTTTTTTCCATTGTGCTACATCAACAACTTTGCCCATATTTAAAATTAACTGCTGTGTGGTTAAAGTTACAACCAGGTATCTCTGGTGCATATTAAATGGTGTTTCGCTGTATCTGCAAATAAGATACATCTGCAAATAAGATACAAATTTAAAGAAAAGGTCACTATGCTACAGGGCTCTCATGAGTTGGGCATCATGATCTGCAACACATATTCAGGCTTAGTGTAGGAGGGCACATCTGTAATTAACCTAACATACCCTACACTTCCCCTTCTATCTATCTGTCTATCTATCTATCTATCTATCTCTGAACTATCAAACCCCAACAAATTCACCCAATTAGATAAGAATTCGGTGGATGATCGTGAGGAAATGACGGTGCCCGAGGAGACTGTTTCCTCTAGCAACCAGAGGAGTGGTCCCTCTGGCACAGTTGGGATGAAAGATAGTGAGGTACCAAGTCCGATTGTGGTGGTAGGGGATTCCATTATCGGGAAGACAGGGCAATCTGCTACCGGGACCATGATCGCCGTACAGTCTGTTGTCTCCCGAGTGCTTGGGTGTGACACATCGTGGACCGGGTAGATAGATTGTTGGGAGGGGCTGGGATGTCCCGGTGGTCTTGGTGCATGTTGGCACCAACGACAAAGTTAGTGGAAGGTGGGATGTCCTTAAGAAAGACTATAGGGACTTAGGCAAGAAACTTAAGAAGGCAAGGACATCTTAGGTAATATTCTCCGAAATATTACCTATGCCACGCGCTAGTCCAGGGAGGCAGAGGGAGATTAGGGAGGTAAATGTGTGTCTTAGGGATTGATGCAGGAAAAAGGGGTTTGTGTTCCTGGAACACTGGGCGGACTTCTCAATCAGGTGCCATATTTTTTGTCATGATGGTTTGCACCTGAGTGAGGAGGGGGCAGTGGGGCTGGGGGGAAGTATGGTTAGAAGGTTGGAGGAGATTTTAAACTAGTAGCCTGGGGGGAGGGTTTAGCAAAAACTACGGGTCATGCAGTGAGAATAAAGGGGATGGAGGTAGTAAATGAAATGGGGGAGGAATAGGGGGGAGGGAAAGAGCAGCCGGTAAGGGTATTAACATGGGTACTAAAAAAGGTTTTATCAAAACACTAACTATTAACAATTACGGGTCTTCAATGCTGCTTAAAGAAAATGATGTCCCTAGCACAAGGGGAAATACTTATCTTAATTGTATGTATGTAAAAGCTAGAAGCCTTACAGGTAAAAAGGGTGAACTAGAAATACTTGCAGCAAGCAATCAGTATGCTATTATAGGCATTACTGAAACTTTGTGGGACGAATCTCATGATTGGACAGTTAATCTAGAGGGTTATACGCTATTCAGGAGAGACAGATTAAATAAACGGGGTGGAGGGGTATGTCTTTACGTAAAGCCGTTTTTAAAACCTGATATACGGGAAGATATTCAGGAGGGGACTGTAGACACTGTTGAGACGTTATGGGTAGAAATTGCAAGCGGGAGTAAAGGAATAAAAAAGTTAGTATTGGGTTTATGCTATAGGCCACCTGGTATTAATGTGTCTGATGAGGAATTGTTACTGAAGCAAATTGAAAGAGCAGCAGGAGTAGGAGACATAGTAGTGATGGGAGATTTTAACTACCAAGAGTTAACTTGGAAAAATGATTCATATGATACTGCTAGGGGTAACATGTTTTTAAACACACTAAATGATAACTACTTAGGTTAACTAATCGAGAAACCTACTAGGTGCAATGCAATCTTAGACCTGGTATTAACAAACAATGGGGAATTGGTATCAAATATTATCGTAGGGGAGCTCATAGGAAACAGTGACCACAATATGGTCACATTCAAAATCAGTTTTCATAAGCAGTCCTATACTGGCTCGGCTAGGACTCTAAACTTTAGCAAAGCCAACTTTGACATGATGAGGGAAGCTTTAAGGGATATTGAATGGGAAATTTTGCTTCAAGGAAAAAATACTACAGAGAAATGAGATGTATTAAAATCACTGCTAGTTAAAAATACTCTCAAATTTATTCCCACGAGCAGCAAAAAAGGAATAAAAATCCCAAACCAATGTGGCTTAACAAAAAGATAAAGGAACTTGTGGGCAAGAAAAGGCGAGCATTCAAAAAATACAAATCTGACGGGAATGCAGTGTCATTTCAGCACTATAAGGACTGTAACAAAATATGCAAAAAAGAAATAAGAGTGGCTAAAGTAGAAACTGAAAAATTAGTAGCAAAGGAAATCTAAGAGAATCCTAAAAAAATATTTAAATACATTAACAGCAAGAGATTAAAGAAGGAGAGTATAGGCCCTTTAAAAGACAAGTTGGGAGTCTTAGTCAAAAATTATAAAGACACAGTAGCGGACAAACTAAATGAGTTTTTTTCAACAGTATTTACAAGAGAGGACCAAATTCAGGGACTAACACACAATCTCAATAATGATAATGTCCCACTGATAAGTGCTTATTTAAGTGAGGAGGTAAAAAATGTAAAGATTAATAAGTCACCGGGTCCCAATGGAATTCACCCAGGGGTTCTTATGGAGCTTCACTCTGAACTTGTAAGGCCGCTATTTTTGATCTTTAAAGATTCAGTTATATCAGGTATGGTTCCCAAAGACTGGCGTATAGCGTAAGTAGTGCCAATATTCAAAAAGGGAAGTAAAGCTGAACCGGGTAATTATAGACCAGTTAGTCTTACATCTATAGTGGGAAAAGTATTGGAAGGTATTCTAAGGGATAGTATTCAGAAGTTCCTTGAAGTCAATAAGGTCATTAAAAGGAATCAACATGGATTTGTGAAGTGAACAGTAAGTGCAAACCTTGATCAGGGTAAGGAGGTGGATGTAATCTTTTTAGACTTTGCCAAAGCTTTGGACACAGTACCACATGCGACTTATCTATAAGCTACAAGAAATAGGGCTAAGGAGCACAATATGCACTTGGGTCAAAAATTGGTTAGATAATAGGGAGCAGCGTGTTGTGGTTAATGGATCTTTTTCAATTTGGACTGAAGTGCTAAGTGGTGTGCCACAAGGGTCTGTACTTGGACCACTATTGTTCAACATTAACCAAAGTAGGATTGCAGAAAAGAAGGCTAATAAGATATTTGCATGCATAAAACTGGGAATTGATGCAAGGGACGAGAGTGTTATACTCCCATTATATAAATTACTAGTGAGGCCACATCTTGAATACTGTTTGCAATTTTGGGCACCATACTACAAAAAGGATATCCTGGAGCTAGAAAAGGTTCATTCCAGCATCTCCATGCCCTTAATTAGTTTGGTCGCCCGCCTCTGAGCCTACCAATCCACCCCAGCTTTTTCACCATCAGTATTGTTCCGTGTCATTGAATGCCTTTCTGCCTTTCTTTGGATGTCATCTTGCCACCTCAAAACAGAATTAATTATATTTCCAGTGACCAATAGTAATTACCAACCTGATATCTCTATCACTGTTGAGGACTCAACAGTCAATCCTACCCCACAAGCTCACTGCCTAGGTGTTATCCCCAACACTGATCCTTTGTTTCCCACATTCCATATGTCTCTAAATCTTGCTACATGTATCTAAAAAACATGTCCAGAATATGACCATACCTTACAAGAGACACTTCAAAAACTCTAATCCATGCTCTCTTTACCTCCCACTTTGATTATTGCAATAGTCTTCTTACTGGTCTTACCAAATAGATCTTCCTCTCTAGACATTCATCATCTGCGTATCTACTCTATCAGTCCCTCCATTGGTTACCTGTATTCTCCTGGTATTCAATATAATATACTTTTACTCACATACAGTATGGCTATTAACTAAACTGCATCTCTTCGCTTTTCTTGAAATATCTCCCAACCAGACCTATTCGCTCTTCACAAGATCTACATCTCTCATCCACACTCATCATTCTCTCCCATTCACGATTGCAAGACTTTCTTCGGGCTTCACCCACCCTGTTGAATGTTCTTCCATGCACAATAAGACTCTCTTTTGGTTTCCAAATCTTTTAGTGTTTGCAGAAAACTCACCTCTTCGGCAAGCTTTTAAAATCACGGAACCGCACACATAACCTTCATAAACTTTCCCATCCAATTACTTCCCCACTGTAGAGTCCACACATATCCTCACATATTTTCTCTGTCTTCACTTTCCTATCCTCCTGATCCCAGGCCAACATTGCTGTGTGACCATCTCATACAGCCACCCAAGAACCTGTGCAATCTGGTGGACAATTATGCAATAGATAGCACCTATCCTTGTGTATCAGTGCCTATGTCTTTACAGATTGTAAGCTAGCGAGCAGGGCCTTCAACCTCTATGACTGTGTGTTGCTGCCCAGTTTTGTTTCTTCATTGTTGTCTCCAACTGTTTGGTTTTGTTTTATTACTGTTGTTTCCAATTATAAAGCACAACAGAATTTGCTGTTCATTCAGTGCTTTGGGGTTCGGTGCCTCTCAAGGGGTAATGTAATCCACATCTGTGAGCCCCTCATGAGTACAAGGACTTACACCAGAGGTCTTTTTAAAAGTGGTTGGACCAGGAGGACCCTGCGAGGACAGGAATGAGCAGTAGCTCATGTAGCCAATAGGAGTCTGAAGCAGCATGCGCATGCAGTGGAGAGAAACTATAAAAGCAGATGCTCTGTAATTATTGGGACAGTCTGAGGTAGTGGTTAGAGGGCTGTGGGCTGGAGGGATCTGAATAAATGTTGCCTGAGATAACAAGAAGGCAGTGACACAAAGTCAGGTAGCAGTGGGACTGTGGGGCAGATGTACTAAGCCTTTGAGAGTAATAAATTGGAGAGAGGTAAAGTAACAGCCAATCAGCTCCTAACTGCCATGTTACATGCTGTGTTTAAAAAATGACAGCTGAGAGCTGATTAGTTGGTAGTTTATGCTTCTCCACCATATCACTCCCCAAGGCTTAGAACATTAGGCCATTGATCTCTTCCACTAAGATTGGTCTGATAAAAGCTTATGCAATTATAAATCATCCTCAGTGAAGCTGCAGTTTGCAAGCAAAGAATTCTCCTCAGCATCAAGGGGGCCGATTCAGACCTGATCGCTAGGCTGCATTTTCTTACAGCCTGCGACCAGTTCTTGTACTGCGCATGCATATGCACCTCAATGCGCACACATGACAGACCGCAGCAACGGGGATCGCCAGTCAGCAACGGAATGGTGCTAATATTCCAAACGCACCAGCGATCGCAAGGAGATTGACAGGAAGAGGGCGTTTGTGTGTGGCAACTGACCATTTTCAAGGAGTTTCTGGAAAAACGCAGGCGTGTCCAAGCGTTAGAATTGAGGGTTTCTGATGTGAAATCCGTACCGGACATGCTGAAGTGATCGCAGCGGCTGAGTAAGTCCTGGTCTTCGCAGAGACTGCACAAAATCAGTTTGTGCAGCTCTGCTACACATGCGCTCGCACACTTGCACAGCGAAAATACACTCCCCCTGCAAGTGGCGACTATTCGATCGCAGGGCTGCAAAAATTGCAGCCCAGTGATCAGGTCTGAATTACCCCCAAGGTTGGATAGTTATACCATTTGGACACAACATTGACCTTGGGGGTTATTCAGAGAAGGACCAGATATTGATTCCCACAGCAAGATCTGCGTCCATCTCCTCACATGCTGGGGGCCACCCAGCAAAGGGCAAGGCCACCCAGCAGGTGTGTGGTGCCACCTAACGATGCATCCGGAATTTAATTGCAGATGCACGATTAGAGGTTGACCCCTGCCTGCGCAGCCTGGCTGCACTGGCAGGCGGTCTGCAGCCATTTTTTCTATCAGAGTGGCTGCATGTGATGTTACGCAGCTGCCCTGAAAATGCTCATGACACGCCTCCATTTCGGTCACAATGCCCGTATAATGCCGAAAACACCGCCACCCCCCCTTTCCCGAATGCCCGCCACTGTCAATCAACTTGTGGGTGAATCCATCCAGAATGCAGCTGCAAAGAGAAGGGTCGCACACGCGCACTGCAGCCAGCCTACGTGCGCAGACCAGATGGACGTGACCACTGTGTACAGATGAGCGGCTGCGTCCATCTCTGAACCGACTCCTTTGTTTTTATGTATATTCAACTGTTGCAGTAAACTACATTTAGTTAACAAGCCTGGGCTTGTGACAATAACTAAAAGTATATACTAATAGGTAAAAGTAAATACTATGTACTCCAACACATTGGTTACATTGTTGCAACAATATAGACACTCATGAGTGATTGCATTTGAACCTTAGAGACAGCATTTAGTTCAAAAGTAATTACAGTTTTCGCCTTACATATAGATGTACAGTATATATTCCTATGAAGTGCTTTCTTGTTAAGAAGTTAGGTATTCACAAATATTGAATGTTCTTATATTATCTTGCTCTATGTTCTCTCTTACTGTATGTATCTTGCTCTATGCTCTCTCTTACTATAACTTCTCTGTGCTCTCTTACTGTATCTTGCTCTATGCTCTTTCTTACTGTATCTTGCTCTGTGCTCTCTCTTACTGTATCTTGCTCTATGCTCTCTCTTACTATAACTTCTCTATGCTCTTTTACTGTATCTTGCTCTATGCTCTTTCTTACTGTATCTTGCTCTATGCTCTCTTACTGTATCTTGCTCTATGCTCTCTTACTGTATCTTGCTCTATGCTCTCTTACTGTATCCTGCTCTATGCTCTCTTACTATATCTTGCTCTATGCTCTCTTACTGTATCTTGCTCTATGCTCTCTTACTGTATCTTGCTCTATGCTCTCTTACTATATCTTGCTCTATGCTCTCTTACTGTATCTTGCTCTATGCTCTCTTACTATATCTAGCTCTATGCTCTCTTACTGTATCTTGCTCTATGCTTTCTCTTACTGTATCTTGCTCTATGCTCTCTCTTACTGTATCTTGCTCTATGCTCTCTTACTGTATCATGCTCTATGCTCTCTCTTACTGTATCTTGCTCTATGCTCTCTTACTGTATCTTGCTCTATGCTCTCTTACTGTATCTTGCTCTATGCTCTCTTACTGTATCCTGCTCTATGCTCTCTTACTATATCTTGCTCTATGCTCTCTTACTGTATCTTGCTCTATGCTCTCTTACTGTATCTTGCTCTATGCTCTCTTACTATATCTTGCTCTATGCTCTCTTACTGTATCTTGCTCTATGCTCTCTTACTATATCTAGCTCTATGCTCTCTTACTGTATCTTGCTCTATGCTTTCTCTTACTGTATCTTGCTCTATGCTCTCTCTTACTGTATCTTGCTCTATGCTCTCTTACTGTATCATGCTCTATGCTCTCTCTTACTGTATCTTGCTCTATGCTCTCTTACTGTATCTTGCTCTATGCTCTCTCTTACTGTATCTTGCTCTATGCCAGGGGTGACCAACCAGTCAGAGACAAAAAATCTTGTTAGGTAAGTCAAAGAGCCGACATCGAGCAGAAGGCGCGCATGCAAAAATGGGGTGTGGCATTGTACCTGCTAGGCCACGCCCATGCTATAAAATACATTGAAAAAGCCAGAGCCACATCAAATACATTTTAAAACCAGATCCAACATAAAATACATTGAAAAAGCCAGATACACATAAAGTATATTGAAAAAGCAAGATTCACATAATACACTTTAGCTCCACCATGTGTCACACCAGCTAGCACCATCCTGTGTCATTCCAGCCAGCTCCCCTATGTGTCACTCCTGCCAGCTCCCCCATGTGTCACTCCTGCCAGCACCCTCCTGTGTCACTCAAGCCAGCTCCTCCATGTGCTACTCCTGCCAGCACCCTCCTATGTTACTCCAGCCAGCTCCCCCATGTGTAAATGTGTCACTCCTGCCAGCACCTTCCTGTGTCACTCCAGCCAGCTCCTCCCTGTGCTATTCCTGCCAGCACCCACTTGTGTTACTCCAGCCAGCTCCCCCATGTGTAAATGTGTCACTCCTGCCAGCACCCTCCTGTGTCACTCCAGCCAGCTCCCCCATGTGTCAATGTGTCACTCCCCGATTGTCTCTCCTGCCAGGACCCCCCTGTGTCACTCCAGCCAGCTCCCCCTTGTGTCACTGCAGTACACCCTCATATGTCACCAACGCTGCCCCCCAACTCGTGCCATTTCAGCAGCCCCTTATATGTCCTCTGTTTGCCAGTGGCTCCCTCAGTTCTTCATCCCCGTAGTGTTGCTGCATGTCTGGCATGCAGCACTTTCCAGATCTGTTGTGGTCATGTGACTTTGAGTGTCAGGAGCCACATCTGAATAAAGAAAGAGCCGCATGTGGCTCAAGAGCCACGGGTTGGCCACTGCTGCTCTATGCTCTCTCTTATCTTGCTCTATTGGCAAGGTTTTAGAAAATGTGAAAACTGTCGGATCTTTTATCAGCCTTGAGACTTCTGTTTGTAGTTCTCCTTTTATCTTTCAACAATAATTAACTTTTGTTCTCTTAAATTTTATATGTGACTATTGTCATGTCAGTTTCTGCCGCAATAAAGATATTTTTTTAAAAGTAGGTAGGTATTAACATGTTAGTGGTTTTATCACTGAATATACATAACAAGGAGCAACTATGTGAGGTTCTGAGGCATATTGTACAGTATGTGACTTAGTTGCTTCTCTACTCAAGCCTGAAAGGTTGTTTCTGCGTGGCATTGTGAGATATGACCGTAGGCTAAGTATTCTGTGGTCATGTTGTGAGCATGTAGGTGGAATTGCATGTTATTTTGAGTTGAGCATACACAGATACAGTATCCATCTGATTTCAAACATTGGCAAATACACACATTTATTTACATGCACTCAAAACAGCTGCAGGGCCATAGGGACTTGCATGCCTTCACCCAGGGTGCACCAGGACTCTCTGGCCAATGCCATTGCTGCCTTACAACCACTGCACCTGGCTACCAGGGTTTCTGGAATGCGGGTAGGACTCCTTTAGTGTTGCCTGGAACATTCAATGTATGCTCTCTTGGCATGTACTCTGCAAGTGTGAAGAGCTGCCCAGAAAGTGCAGGCAGCTCTACACTCTCTGATGCTGTTGGTCCCACCTTCTTCTTGATATCATGCTGATGGAGAAAAAAATCAAATATACATCTGTATTGCCTCAGAAATTGTGCTTTCAAACTTATAGTTAGATATCTGTAACTGGCACTTTAAATCCCATAATGGTCAGTCTTTCTTACAGTGGAATTTTCTGTCAACCTTTATCCTAGCTTGTGACTAAGAGCATACGTGTCTAAATAGAGACCCTTGTATTTAGATAACCAGAACTTAATGACATTTTACGGGGTTTGATAAATAAATATCAGATGAACCTTCGGCTCTTAAAAGAGCACCATGACACATGAACAGGAATAACCCCTTTGCTGACGAAGCTTATTGAGAGACTCTGTTGATGTGAATGGGAGATCCGAGACTCATGGAACAGGTCTGCCATCCTGAAGGAGATCAGCCATTACATCTAGCCCAGCTGACCATATTTGAGATTTCCTGTTGTTGACCATCAACCAATCAATGATTCCCTTGTTATCTGAATACACGCCCCATTGATTAATCAATTATGAATTATTGTATAATTATGTACTATATATGTAAGCCTGAAATCCCCTGAAGGGACGGGCATCATTGATGAAGTCTGTCTTGGGTCACGTCTCTCTGTGCAGAAAATAGTAGGCGTGGCCTCTTCTTTGATAATAAATTCTATATGCTGAATATCATCACAATGGAGACTCCCCAATTCTTTTAAAATAATTAGACATTAACATTTTGGGGGCATGTCCATCTAACTATGACCACCCAGCTCCTACGGAAGACCACCTTTCCCAGGCGCAGACAAAGGGGACATCAGCCGGCCTAGAGGTAATTATACCTTTTTTATATATATATATACAATAAATTGTACCCTCCCCTCTGCTCTGCTGCCTGGTCAAAGTATTCTGTAGCTGATGGGATGCTAGTTACACTGAACTCGGGAACAATTTTGGTGAGTTCTTGTGATCCATATTCATGCATAATTAAATAATTAAGTAACACAGTACGGTACAGTTAAAATGATGTTTTCTTCTCTCTGCTGTTTAATCAAGACACTGACGGTACTGCTAGTGTGCATATATAATTGAGATTACAGGAAAAGTTCATTGCCTCATCCTGACTGAATGTTTCACTGTGTTATTTGTGAAGAGTCTAAAGTACATAGATAAGTTATTGTAGGAGTTTTGTGCCGGATTGAATAGAAAACATGTTGTTTAGTTATGATATACTATTCCCTATGGAGGAATAAGGAAAAACAGATGCGAGTCACTTGTTGTTATAAGTTATACATTTGGCAAACCAAATTTGTAAAAGACGCTGCTATGCTGTCTATTTGAGACTCTTTGTGGCCACAAAAGAGCAGTCCAGGCATCAAATTGGGAGAAATAAGATACAGTGTTGTCGAAAAATGGGAAATGACTCGTCAAAGAGTAATGACGGTACCGTAGTGAATTGTATGTTCAGTATTTAATGTATTTATGGGCAACCTTGTGTCCAGTTTATTTCAAAGTGGACTGACATCACACAGGATGAGGCTATACCATTTCCTAAAAATGGGTAGTTTTGACCCCGCAGTACTTCCATGCCTTGAGAAAAGGATAAAGTCAGTTATAAAACCTAATGATCGCATTAAGCATTTACAAGTTTTAGATTTTTGGAAAAAAGAAATGTATAACTGGACTGCAGATAATGTTTAGACTAACCTCTGTATTGACACATGTACTGACACTACAAACACGCATAAGAATCCTCCACCATACATCAATATCACAGCATCACCAGCATCTCTATATCCTGTAAAGGAATTACAGTCACTACAAAATGCACCTAACAACATTTCTAATATTGAGGATTATGCAGCTTTCATTCAGTTTGCTGTTTCTCAGAATACACTTCCCCAAGCTGCACAGCCTTCTGCCCCCCCTCCACTCACTGGCAGCATGCAGCAAACACATAGTCCACCTACTACATACAGCTCTGACCACACAAGCCCACAACAAGAACAACTTAGAGAAACAAAACAAGACGTAGACACATTACAAGACAATCTCCAACAACTTGTATCTATAATATCAAGTGACTTTTCTGTTTCACATCTTTCTGCTTCTTCCCCTGATTCCAATAAGCTTCCAATACCTAAAATTTCCTTTGCTACCCCACCAGTGGCCTCTCCTGTTTATATAAGCAGTAATCATACATGTCTCAATGTCACGAGCACACCTGAACAGATTGCACAGTCAATTAGAACACTCAGACATGGAGCAAGGTTTAATTACAAAATACTAAATAACACAGGACAGCGGGTATTCCACCGCAATGGGAAACAAGAAGTAATTGATACGGACACTCAAGATCAGCTTGCAGTGTACACCATACAAGTACCTACATATCAGGCATTAATAGAGACTGACACAGCCACTGGAGCGGCTAAGTCACAACTTACTTCTGCGCTGCCTTCACAGACGTTTTCAGGCCACACAGTCCCAGCAGTAGGAGTCTCAGGGCAAATACAGCACTTACCAATACTAGCTGATAGTAATATACAGATAGGTCCATTGAATGCTACACATGCTTTCTTGCTAGCATCCAATGCACCAGCAAACTTGCTGGGCCGTGACCTACTATGCAAACTCAAAGGCACCATTTACTGCACAGCGGATGGCATTTATTTAGCTATTCCAAAATCACTAGAAAGCAATGCACAAGCGCTGTTAGACACACCTGTCACAGTTATCACCCAACAGACACACATTCCTACTTCTAAATCCCATAGCCTTACCACAGAGCAAACAGTTTCTACAGTAGGTAATAAACCCGAGTTGCAATATGGAATAAAATAACTTATATCAATGACATCACCTGTATATAGAAAACCCAACATACCCCTAGATGAACAACAGATCATATTACTTATAGACATCTTCCCTTCAGCCATTGACTGGAAGCTATGTAACTCTTTGAACATATACTTCAAAACCTTATTTCATAAATATATTTGTCATAACTTTATATGCAAGTTAAATGTTTTGGTTTTTGGCGCAGCATTTACAGTACAGTACAACGTTTTTTCTATGTGTATGTATGGGTATGCATGTGTATATACAGTATATGTGAATGTATTTATAGGAAAAACATTTATGTTTCTTGTTACTATGATTTTTAAGAATGATATTAACATTACTATTTATTTCCACAGTTTTTTAAGCGCATATAGTTTGGACGATGATGAAATATTTATATATTTTTTCCACCCACACATTCAACCCTGGGTGTATTTTTTATTACCAAATACATGCGGTGAATTTTTTTTAAATGTATTCCTTTCTCTTGGTTACCGCACACTTAATTGAGTCACCTGGTATTTCAGACATCCCCTTCTAAATAACGCCAAGGACATACCACAAAGAAGTAACGTATCTACCGACATAATTGCATTTTTTCTCTACCTCATTTTCCTCATATTGCTGTTTTTTTCCCTCTAAATATTATATTTTCAAACTTTAATGGTCATAACCCTTAATTTAATTTACCTTTAGTTACCCTAGGGTTATTGTTATAATCTATTTCTATTGTATCAGCTTGCCATGTTTTTTACATTCCCAGATCATTAGATTTCTGCATGTTTCTTTGTGTTCAGCTTCAGCTGCAATATAATGAGAATTTTTTTTCTGTGTATGTTGCTGAACAGGTGCATTAAGTCTCCTTTTCAGAGGGCCTAGTCTCCCTGGCTGCTCTGATTGAGTATTATCTCCTGTATATGTGTTTCCCTAGTCTCATTCCATGCTGGTCATAGTTACTAGTGGCTGCAGGAGCCTCACTCTGTTCCAATCTCCGGCTTTAGAATTCTCACCCGCCTCTCAGCATACACTGACAGTGTCAGCTCTAGTGTCCAGCTATTGCTCCGTACCAGCCTTCTATAAAATTACCTTGCTGTATTATGTATCTTTATTTTTTTCTTTAGTATTAGTTAAGCACTAGCTGCTACATATAATACTATTCCGCCCAGCAAGGAGGTTATCTCAGTTAAGCTCTCCTCAGTATTAAGCTCTCCCCGAGAGTCCCTCATTCCCTCAGTACTTTAGTTTTAGTTATTAGGCAATGCAATTTTTTGTGTTCCCTTCTCCCCACTGATCCTCACTGCCCAAGTAGTTCTCTTAGGGTTCAGTTCCTGCCGGCTTTGATCCAGGTCACCTAGGGGTTGAGCTCATACTACCGCCAGTGGCGTAAGTCCTGGTGGGCATCCCAGTACCGGTAGACATATAGTGTCTTATGGGAAAAGCGGCTCTTATAGGCAAGAAGACCTGCTGAGTGTGTTCTATGAGTCTCAATCCCAGGTGTACAGGGGTCACTGCTTGAAGACCAAAGTTCCACTGAATTCCAAATAAAGATCTCCATTCTGATGTAACAGTTATTTGACCATGTAACAACACAAGAGTTTTATTATTGTAATGTGGAAGTCAACAAAGTGGTACAAGCATTATAAAACAACACAGGTTTGGTTTTGTGACAAGGTTGTCCCAAAGGGGGAAAAAGTAGAACATATTTGGTATAGGCAAAGATATTGTTACTATCAATAGCTGTATGGCGCATATTTCAGTAAGTTTTATATTAGAAAAGATATAAAGTGGAAAAAGGAAAAGTATGTAGTATAATAGATGGAGCAATATGAATGTTAGTGAAAGTTTGAAGACTAGAAGAAGGGTCCGTTTTTAGAAGGGCAAAAGAAGGAGACTATTGTAGTAAGCAAGATAATGAGATACCACCTAGTCATCCCACACAAGACAATTATATTGCAATGTCAAAGGAAACTGTACAGTTACAGAACACAATAAAGACATTGATTCCATGTAACTTGACAATGAACCACTATGAGAAATATAGAAATTATCCTGTTCATATGGAAAATAAATATTGTATAATAGTGAAATGTTAAACCTATGAAAAAACAACTCAGACAATTGTACCAATCTTGTTTATAAAAGGAAATATCCTTGTGGAAGGGAAAATGGATGTGTACCAGATAATAACGGTATCTGTAGAGATCTGTACAGATAACAAAAAAACAGTTCAGCTTTCTTTTTCCTATGAATGTAATGGGACGCAGTCATGCCTTCCGTGTCTAAAGAGAGAATACCCTGCTCTACACAAGGACCTTTCCCAGGCAATACAGAATAACTCTATCCACCTTATAAGAAATATGTTTTAGTATATTGTAAAGTGTTTAGCGGGCAGCAAGAAACACTGGTTGGCCACATTTTTATAGACAAATATGTATATTTAATCATAGGAGTCTGATCCACAAGCACACTGCCCTATAGGTCTTTGGCCTCAGAGAATCCCACCATGGTAATCATTTTGTTGTCAACAGTCACAGGGAACACAGGGTGGAGTTGGCATAGTCTTGCATACACACCAGTTGATGTCTATTGCGGCACTAACCCTGTTCCCAAGAACCTGTTTCCATATTAGATTTTCATTGGCACATGCTTAGATTCTAGAGTAAACCCAAAAGAAGATCATGCTGAATTAAAAAACAGCACCACAAATTATATCCATGCCTTAAAGAAAAAGATACACCAGAGCGCAGTCTCCTCACAGGCAAACAGTAGTCCTGGGACCAGCTGGCATGATATGAAGCCTGGTGAGTTTATGAATGGTCCACAATTCTCTTTTCAGGTCTCCTTATACAGTAGATCACTGGGGAAGGACCAGGTCAAGGACTACCTCCACCTAGAAAAGTTGCTGAAAGAAACCCACCTGGAGAAGCTAAAAGCACCAACGAGGGGGGCTGATCTCACCCTAGGTTTGGAGGAACTGTTCAAAGGACAGTAAATAGTTTAATGCCTTGTTTGGTAAGGATGGTAAAATGGAAGACTGTGGGACAGATGAGAATGTCCTGCAGCCCTGAACCTGATAACTAAAAGGAATCACAAATCCATATAAGGTATATTAAGTTTAAGTTAGACCTGTTCATGATAGATTGGATGGCAGATAATATATATTTAATACAAGATCGAACGAGGGGGGGGGGGGGGAAACAGGATGTGGAGCGGAACCAGGTTCCTGATGCTGTGGCAAGTAAGGTAACAATTCACTTGTGAGTTCTATGTGACTGACAACATTTTTCCCTACATCAAGGTCCATAATGGTTTAAGAAAAATAACATACAGTATGTTCCCCACACTGACCATGGCATATGAAAATATAATGAACAACGCTAGGAATATGTACTAAATGATGTAAAAATAAGATACTAATCAATATAATCACCTATCAATCGAGACACGTTTATCAAAAGTATCTATATCCCGTGTTTATAGAACTAAAATAAAATTATTTACAATTAAACTACAGGTTGAGTATCCCATATCCAAATATTCCGAAATACGGAATATTCCGAAATACGGACTTTTTTGAGTGAGAGTGAGATAGTGAAACCTTTGTTTTTTGATGGCTCAATGTACACAAAGTTTGTTTAATACAAAAAGTTATTAAAAATATTGTATTAAATGACCTTCAGGCTGTGTGTATAAGGTGTATATGAAACATAAATGAATTGTGTAAATGTACACACACTTTGTTTAATGCACAAAGTTATAAAAAATATTGTCTAAAATTACCTTCTGGCTGTGTGTATAAGGTGTATATGTAACATAAATGCATTCTGTGCTTAGATTTAGGTCCCATCACCATGATATCTCATTATGGTATGCAATTATTCCAAAATACGGAAAAATCCCATATCCAAAATACCTCTGGTCCCAAGCATTTTGGATAAGGGAGACTCAACCTGTACTATAAAATCATACCCGTACTGATATGCCTTTTGGCTTGTTATATAGACTTGTGATAGACCTAGGAAGTTTAACTTTTATAGACTAGCTACAACTATCAATGCACCAAGTACTGCTATAGCTCTCATAAATGAAGGACTCAGAGAAGTAAGAGATGGTATGACACAAAATAGAGTAGCCATTGATTACCTGCTACTTAAAGCAGGAAGTGGTGGTGAACAATTCAAAGGAATGTGTTGTTTTAACATCTTAGATAATTATAATCCCATTGAACAAAAGGTTAAGTTTTTGCAGGATATACAAGAACATATGACCCGATTGGCTGATTGGTACCCCTTCGGATGGATGGGAGCCAGAATTTCAAAATGGCTTTACCATATACTACACTATGTTATGATAGTAATACTTATAGTTTTTATAATTTATGTAACAATCAAATGCCTGCCTATTCTTGGACGATCGTGTGGGAAAGTACTCACACGGCCTGAAAGGAAGCCACGAACCAAGCTTATGGTAATGACTCCTGTTACCTACACTGCAGTAGCGCACACATAGTGAATCAGTAGTATTATCACACATAGCCAGATTATCAGAAATATACCCTTATAGGTGCTTACACGCTCATGCATCACTTAGTAAGAAGGAACTTCAACCTATAGCCAGGTTGAAGAAGACAAGAATACATCCTGTCATTACCTCTTTCATTTCTCTTATCTGTCCAAGTTTTCTGGAGGGTTGAAACTTTTCGCATCGATACTCAATGGACTCTTGCCAGCGATTGCATCCAGAGAACGGATTTTCCTTTTCCTATCTCACATCTCACATCACACTCATTTGAAAATTAATTTGAATATGATGAATATTTGATTTACTATATGTATTGTTTAGAGATTAAACAAAAGACAGGAATGATGGAGAAAAAAAATCAAATATACATCTGTATTGCCTCAGAAATTGTGCTTTCAAACTTATAGTTAGATATCTGTAACTGGCACTTTAATTCCCATAATGGTCAGTCTTTCTTACAGTGGGATTTTCTGTCAACCTTTATCCTAGCTTGTGACTAAGAGCATACGTGTCTAAATAGAGACCCTTGTATTTAGATAACCAGAACTCAATGACATTTTATGGGGTTTGATAAATAAATATCAGATGAACCTTCGGCTCTTTAAAGAGCACCATGACACATGAACAGGAATAACCTCTTTGCTGACGAAGCTTATTGAGAGACTCTGTTGATGTGAATGGGAGATCCGAGACTCATGGAACCAGTCTGCCATCCTCAGGAGAAAATCAGCCATTACATATAGCCCAGCTGACCATATTTGAGATTTCCTGTTGTTGACCATCAACCAATCAATGATCCCCTTGTTATCTGAATACACACCCCATTGATTAATCAATTATGAATTATTGTATAATTATGTACTATATATGTAAGCCTGAAATCCCCTGAAGGGACGGGCATCATTGATGAAGTCTGTCTTGGGTCACGTCTCTCTGTGCAGAAAATAGTAGGCGTGGCCTCTTCTTTGATAATAAATTCTATATGCTGAATATCATCACAATGGAGACTCCCCAATTCTTTTAAAATAATTAGACATTAACAATGTGTTTGGGAGGCAGTACCAGGTACCAGCCAGGGCTGGCTACTGAAATATTAGGGCCTGGTACTCTTAAATATCTGGGTCCTCCCTTGACCAAGTCACCCAACTGCAGCCACCTGACCTCAGGACTTGGCTCACTCGGCAGCTGCAGAGGGCTCCACACCTAGGAGAGGGTGTAGTATGTATTGCCAATGGACAAGATGCTGATGGTCAGAATACAGACATCGGCATCCCATCCATTAAAATCACAACATCCCTGTAGTTAGCACCCTAAACTTCCCCTGTCCCCTACCCTAACTATCCCTTGTGGGTGCCTAACCCTAACCCTCCTAGGGGCTGCCTAACCCTCCCCTCCCCGGGGATGTCTAACTCTAGCCCTCCCTTCCCCGCTGCATAAATCTAACCCTCCCCACTTGGTGTCTAACCCTAACCTCCCCTTTTCAGTGCCTAACCCTAACCCCCCTTCCCGATCCCTAACCTTCCCCTCCTGACACTCTAACTCTAACCCCCTTTCTCCTACCTAAACCTACACCCGCCCCCCATCCTGCTTAGAGGACATTCATGATTCTCGGTGCCTGTATTTGGACGCTGGGATTCACACCTGTGCCGGCATTTGGCAGTTGGGATTATGGACACCAGGTGGGATTCTGGCGTTGGTATTTTGGCCGCAGGTATGCCGCCCAGCGGCTATTTAACTGCATCCCCTGGGAGAGACACCACCAGAAAGTGCTTCTAACTAATGACTATTGTGGCTGTCACAGAACCAGCAATGGTGTATAATGAGGGTGTCAGGAGCCTGTTCACTCAGCAGAACATTCTCAGGTGCCCCCAAACTTCTCACCACTGACCCCACCATCTCAGTAGTGCAGTGCAGGTTGTAACACATTCTCTGTGACAGTGACTCACCACATCCAATGTAAAATGAAATTCAATAAAAATACACTGTGACTTGACGTACCACCACCACCACCACCACCATAGTCTTAGTGCAGGCTAACGCTGCTGCTGCGCTGCCATTCAATCTCTACCTCATAATTGGTGGGACTTCCAGCTACTACCATACCAGGGTGTCTGTGTAGCCAGCGGAGCTGGACAGTAGTGGGGCTGCTGCCTGAAGTAGATTCTGTTTACAGTAAGTGCCCGTTGGGTAGCGGTTATTACTATTCAACTGCCTGCTCCTTTTCTTGGGTGGCCCGGACTGCGGCGGCAGTGACAAGTTGATAAGGTCCAGCGCAGCGTCATGATGTTGCAACATCATTCAATGGCAGCGCAGCACGGACCCCTGCGAGTTGGGACCAGACCAAGTAACGGAGGAGAGGGAGGGCTTGGACTTGCTGCTTGAAAATTTGCTTTCATTTTGCCCACTGTTAAGTTGCGGCAGCCATAGCCGGCAATTTAAAACTTGATATTGGACACCGTGCCAATATTTTTGGTACCTCTGGACCTTGGAGCCCCACTGATCCTCAGGGACAGGTGTACCCTTTGTATCCCCCTGTTGCCGAGCCTGGAACCAGCATATAGCGACAGGGAGCCCTGATCTGCCACTGTGTAGCTGCACTTATGGCAGACTTGTGTGCAACTCTGTATCAGCCTGTAAGATAGGCACAATAGAAGCAGTTGCTGCAGCTAGGATAAAACCTTAATACTCTGGCATAGTTCCATGAACTGATCTGCTGTTTACAGGTGAGGAAGTTTAAATTTGCCACTACAGGGAGCCTGGTGGTGATATGAATGTAAGTTTAAAACACAACTGTGAGCTCTGTGTTCACCCCTATGGAAAGACTCCAGCAGGCAGTCAGTCCAGAGCCCAGGGAAACAGAAGAGGCAATACAAAATCTGCAGCGGAGACAGTACTCAGTACCTGACAACTGGTCAGGAAGGTTAGGGCCAGACCCCTTTGTCACACTTTTACTCCTGTAGTAGTTGATTTAGCAGTTGTACTTGTAGTTACATAGCTGTTGCTTCTGTAGTTATCTAGTTGTTGCTTTTTGTTAATAGAGATGAACAGTCTTTATTTTAGAAAAAAGTCTTTTAACAATATTCGCTCATCAATTATGAATTAAATTACACATCTGTTATACTGTATAATACATTCCTGTTTTTGCGATGTTGCAGACTCTGTAGGAATACACAAGTGTGGGTTGTATATCATCTGATTTATAGGGAAGTATGATTTGTCAAGAAAAAATTGCATTTCTCTCTCTGCACTAGCAATTTATTCATGGCTAAATAATCCCAAGAAATTATTAATGATGAAAAAAATAAAATAAATTCTGATATTGGAATATAACTAAAGCATTCAGACTGCTGGGATAAATCTTCCATGCTTCTGCACCTGTGATTTGTAGGGCTTTGCTGGTCTGGGGACAATTGCTTATGTCAGTTTGCTCTTTGATTTCAGGAACATGTCACATTTGCATGCTTGATATGTAATTAATCACAGTCTGATTACAAAAATTATCTATCATTTAAAAAATAAATTAGCATTAAATGACATGCTTTAAACTTAATACTAACTTTGTTATTCAATGCATATTTTTCACAGAGAGATTCATCAAACTGTGTAATTTATCTCGCCAATTAAGTAAAATTATATTATAATTAGTACTGTATATATCACTTGTTTCAGAATGTTCTGACTTCATAAATAAAAATAAAGGCTGTACATCATTAAGTTTTCATTGACAGAATGTTTATATGGAGTGTGCATATTTATAGGGACAGACATACAGTAGATGAGGCTGTGGAAGGCACAGGCTGAGGAGAAGGGCAGCAGAGAAAATACTTTATTTTATTATTATTTATTTTGTCGTTAAAATTTTTGTTTTTGGATGACCTGTCTTTCTTATGTCACAGTTTTTCCATAAAGGGACTTTGAAACTGATTAAATTAAGACATTTTCTCCCAATAATATAAACTTCTAATGCATATGAAATAGCAAAATCAGTAACAATACTGATTCCCATATAAAAGCATGTGGACTCAGAGGAGCACACATTGTTGATCGTGGACACAGTGAAGTGATGTTTTGCTAAAGTGCATGTGCTAAACCCATAATTCACATCTGCAGAGATGGACTATTTACTGTATGCTGCTCATGCAACTGTGTACACCTCCAGCCGAGTGAGTCCACACCTGGATATTAAAGTTTGCCTTAAACAAAATATTCTTGCTTTACATCTAGTGCCATTTTCTTGCCCCTGCCTGTAACTCGGAGGCTATAATATTTAGACCATTTTCTATTTTTATATTTTATATATCAAAGATGAGTTTGCAGCTAATGATTTTCCTGATCCTAGTACTTTGTGTATTTAAGAGTGCAAATAGGATAAATATACAGCGGGATGTAATGGCATCCGAGAACGCCGTAGGTGCGGAATTCCAGCCAATCTCTGACTTTTTTGTAAAGGGGCAATCAGGTATAAGGCAAAATCATGCCTTGTAAGTGACTGACCCTTTAGTCCAAGATTAGGCGGCATCCCACACCTCTGGCGATTTCTGATGTCATTACATCCCGCCCATTGTGTCAAAGGGTCTGAACAGTTCGTCTTAGTTCACAAATTCCAGGACTTGAGATGACTGCTCCGGAACCTGTGTATGTGGGTTCATACTAGAGATGTGCGGCTGGCACTTTTCATGTTTTGTGTTTTGGTTTTGTTTCTGGTTCCATGCTCGTGTTTTGGATCTGGATTGGTTTTGCCAAAACCACCCTTTTGTGGTTTGGTTTTGGATCTGGATGATTTTTGGAAAAAACATAAAAACAGCTAAAATCACAGAATTTGGGGGTAATTTTGATCCTGCGGTATTATTAACCTCAATAACATGTATTTCCACTCATTCTACTCTATTCTGAACACCACACACCTCACAATACTGTTTTTAGGACAAAAGGTTGCACCGAGGTAGCTGTATGACTAAGCTAAGCGACACAAGTCTGCCGCACAAACACCTGGCCCATCTAGGAGTGGCACTGCAGTGGCAGACAGGATGGCACTTAAAAAAAAACTAGTCCCAAAACAGCACATGATGCAAAGAAGTAAAAGAGGTGCAATTATTTAGCTGTATGGATAAGCTAAGTGACACAAGTGTGCAGCACAAACAACTGGCCCATCTAGGGTAGGCACTGCAGTCCCACTGCACTAATGGCGGATACCGGATGCACGTCTAACACCAACATAGCTGTCAAGGCTTCATTTATCCGCTTTGCAACAGGATGACTGCTGTCAAATTTCATCTGCCTCGCAAAGGACTGTTGGACAGTCAATTGCTTAGCTGAAGTAGTACAAGTGGTCTAACGACTTCCCCTCTGCGATGACGAGCGACTCCCAGCAGCAACAACAGCAGTGGCAGCAGTGGCAGCAGTAGTAGGAGGAAGTAGTTCTTGATATTTCCCTATTTTATCCTCCAAATTTTTGTTCTCCATTATTTTTCTGGAGTTATATAACAAAAGGCAGCAAAGGAAAGCGTACCTCTACACCACACAGGGCAAACCCTCTAAAAATTATTTTTATTAAATATTAATAACCCCTTTATTTGGAGTAAATAATATACTGCACAGGACAGCACCACTGAACTTATATGGCAGCACCACAGGACTGGACTTATATGGCAGTACCACTGGACATATATAAGGCAGTATCAATGGATTTATATGGCAGGATCACTGGACTTATAGGGCAGTATCACTGGACTTATACAGCAGTATCACTGGACTGGATTTATACACCTGTAAATGCCAAATGGCTTTCTCACAAATATTTAAAATGCCTGCTCTAATATATATTGTAAACGCCTGCACATCTTATTACCATGTGCCATGAATGTGCACTATACATAGCAAAACACTGCATCCCATAAGAGAAATCAATACACCCATACATTATCTGAGTTCCAAAGCTCATTGATGTATATATTTGTTATTAAAAGGATATGAATTCAATATATTACAAAGTACAGTATACCTATAGATACATGGTTACACTCACACAGTAAGCAGTTAAAACATACAGTTACATACAGTTACATACAGTTACATTTACATGCCAGCATACAATACCATTCCCTCAATGTATCTTATCTCTCTCTCTCTCTGTAAAGTAATGCTGGGACTCCATCTTCCTCTGAGACCAAAACAGGAACTGACCTCCTGTGTGATCAGCTATGTGTTATCTAGTTTTGGGGGAGGGAACTTACTCTCATTCATGATGAGTCACTAGTCTCTTTGTATATGCTAATCAGGTTCAGCCTTGAAGACATCCAAAGGGGCTGGCCTGAGCTTCCTGTCCACTACCTGTTTGGAACAACTATTGTTCTAATAAAAGTGATTTTAGCTTTTATACTTTTAATCATAACTATCTGTCGCAATGTCCTACAACTTAATAACAAGTATCAAATGAATCTACACACCAATCTGCTTGCTTCAATACCAAACATGACAGGTGTATCTGGTTCCGTTCAACTAATACACATACATGACATTACTTCATTATATATAATTTTAAATCATCATGATGTCTGGCGCTTGATATTATTATAATTATGTACTGTATGAAATAAGTGTCGAATCCATCTCTGTGGCATGTCCGTGTAAATGCGTGTGTTACCATATATTGCTGTGCTCGCTGCGCGTATTTGCAAGTATAGCGACTCATATGTGTGTAGTTTGTATGTTCTTTTTATGTAATATTTTTGACTTCGACAGTCCACCCTTTGGCAGTAAACAATAACTGCCATCAATTATTAACATAAGAAAAAATATTTCATACCATAATCGGTGACCTAGACACAAGTATGTATGCATTTCGTAAATTAGACACTTGACTATATTTGGGGAAGACAGGGAGGAGGACGAGACACCCTCTATATGCACTCGGTGGTCACGGGACCACTGGTTGGGTGTGGGACAACATTCAACCTATAGAGTATGCTGGGACAGTGCTTTGGCCTATAATGTCTGATTTGCGATGAACATTTCACACATGCATGTACCTATGTCTTTGTACACTGATGTTTGGATTCGATTGAGGTTCTGCTGAGTAGATGAAGAAGACACAAACAAATCGTGACAGTGACATATAAAATTTTCATGATCTACATATTCCTATCATTTTCTGAACATTGTTTCCATTTCTGGAACGTATGCTAGGTCTGTTTAATACTTGAACAAGGGTTATAAGTAGTGTCCTTCCTAAATAACATAAACCTTCGGAGTTCGGGGAGAGCCACTCATAAACCTTTCTTCTACATATATTAATGAGCTCTTTATCTGCAATGTGTGAATAGCCATTGTCTGATTGTTCCTGATTACCTCTGAACTCCATAACTGCTAGACCTTTGGTTTTTCTCTGATTTTAACAAACTGATCGGCTAATCCTAGGAAATCACTCCTTCCTCCAGAACCAGTTCCAGTCCCACACTCGACTCCTCATAAAAAAAAACCTCGCAAAAATAGAATATCCTGAAAAAAAAAATGTTTGTCAGCGGGAAAGAGAGAAAAGAGAAATAGAACAAAACAACTCTTGTCATTAGAATGACTGGTCTTTCTGCAATCCTTTAGTATGCTCAGGTAGTGTTCAACAGTGCTGCCTCTCAGTCTTCACGGAACAGAGTCTCTGGTGATACTTTTGCGATCTCACTCCATTTACGAATTCCTTCCGGACTACCGACTTTCCTGCAATGGGAATCGTGGACCCAAGTCTCTCTCTCGGTTACTTTCACTGGGATAGTGTTATCAACAAAACTTGGTATGGTCCTCCCCACCTGTCTATTAGGCAACCTGAGCGTAAGAACAATCACACAGTCTCTTGGTTCACAATCAAGACAGTTAGTATTTGGCATACCAGCAATCAACAGTTTCAAGTTCTTTCGTCAAGTTCTCAAATGCTGGCTCATCTCAATAAGGTACTGTACTGTCACCTCATTGGTGTATTTCTGATCATTGTGCGGATCAATCATGACATGAGGTTGTCTTCCAAAAACAACAAAAAAGACACAAATACCAAAACAAAAACAAAAACAAATTTCGAAGAGGGTGATTCGTTGAGTGAAGATCTGGGAGTGGTTCCGAAGCTACATAATACTAGTGGCAGTATCTATGATCACAATAGTACAATTTCAAGCTTTGCTCCTACTTCTAGGGGTACCATTATCTACACACAAATTTCTGTGCAATTTTTCTTTGCGGTAAACACAGATGCATCCGTGGTGGCAGGAAATGCCTCTACCCAGTTTGAGAAAACATCAGTGCACACCAATACATAACAATAATTCCTAAAGGGTGTTAACTGTACAAAGTCGATTTGTATTTCCTTAAAAGATCCATCTGCAGGAGGGATATGGGATGGCTCTGTTGGTATTGCTTTACCAATATTCTTCCTCAAGCAAGCAAGACAGGTCATTGCTCTCTTACCTGTATGAGAATAGAATCCTGGTGCACACCAGTAGACTCTCATCAGCCTGCACCTACCCTCTTTGCCTAGATGAGTCAGACCGTGTGCCACCTCAGCTAGACTTGGAAGGTATGCTCTGGGGGCTACTGGCTTACCGTGTCCACCTGCCCACAGTCCTGAGGACTCCTGGCCATACCCCTTTGTCCTCCAGGCTGCCTTTTCCTGTAGGGAACACAAGTTTTTGGATCTTAATTTAACTATCGTGTGTTTGCAATGTAGAGTACCATGAGCATAACTCAAAAAAAAAAGAAACAGAAAAAAGAAACATCTCTAGAGGAGAGAAAGAAGAAGAAAATGAAAAAGAAAATGTCAGGTTTGCCATTCACCAACAGACATATCAGTGTCTATACAAAATTTCCCTACACCAGTATTCCCCTTCTCCACCCTTTGTGCATGACAAGGCACACTGCAGTAATACTGGTGTCATCATGCTGTTGAGATATACTGGGTTCGGGCAGAACTCTGAAGGACCTAGGCATGTGGAGTTTGAACTGTACTTGGGTCCATGTATTGTACCACCCTGTGTGAACGCAAAAGATGAAGAGGAAACTGTAGAGAAACAGAATAGAGGTTGGTGACAGATGAGTTTGTAGAGGTGAAGAAGATTTTATAAAAATTTGACAACTTGATTGGGCACTACGGGGAAGTGATTCTCTACTTGGTCTGTACCCCTAAAAAAAAAATCTGTGTGTCTTATCACTACTGGGACTATCCCAGCCATCAATCCAGTGTCCTGTCCATCCTAAGTTCATAGGGAACTTGGTATCTGTGAGATAATTTCCTCTACCTGTGATGGACATGCATCTAGAACAGCAGAATGTGACATTAGTCTTCAAGTTTTGTCTAAGGGTAATGTTGCATTTATTTTGTTCTTCCCACTAGCTGAATCTGTGTTTTCTATATGGCTTATGATTCCTTACTATATGTCCCTTGGTCCCGTCTATGTGTTTAATAATGTGGCTTGTGTTTTCTGTCTAGGGGATCTATATTGACTATGTGTCCTACTACTCCTACAATCTCTGGAAAAATGCCCTTCCTTCCTACAAGTGTAACATATTATTGACCATTAGGGATCTGGGGTTTGGACTGATGGGTCTTTCCTCTATGTGCCAGTATACTTACCGTCCTCAACCTCTCCACCTGTTGTTCTCTGCGCCTAGCACTATTCTTGCGATATTCAATAGCACACTATCTAAGATTAGCTACTGTGACCCCTTTCCAATTTTGCAAAGACGTCTGCACCCTGACACTAAATGCCTTATTGAGCCCGTCCATTTGCATAGAGACAACCACCTCCCATTTGCCGAATTAGTGTTTACCAGTGGTCTTATCCAGATGGAGAGTTTTCTATTACTGCAAGAGACAAAAAAAAAGTTTAACAAGCTTCTAGGTCATGCGAAGTATTCATTCAATCCTTCTCATCCCATATTAAGGGTCTGTACATGGTCCAACAAATATTTCCGAGCTCATCTTTACTAAGGGCATTACTAGGAATGAATACTTCTTATATGGTAACTGAAAGAAATACCCTGGGGTTATGTTGTCTCTGTCCGCTTTCCTACAGGCAAATACTAATGTGCGGACAGGTTTTTCTCCATTTCTGATGTTACTTTCTTGATTTTTTTTGTTTTATTTTTGGGTTTTACTATATATGTACACGAATGATACCATACTTACCTGTTCCACTGGTCTCAGCCACTTCCCCCACAGGCTACTGCTCTTCTTTTACCAGTTGGATACTCCTCTGGGTGCATGAGAAATGGCTGAAAACAATCAGGTCACCTTCTCCTCCTAAATAAAACTTCAACATTCATTAGTACATATATAGGTTACAGTCATATTTTTCATATTTTTATTATTTTCTATAGTTTGTATGCTGGCCGTAACTGCTTCCACATCTACATATGGCGGTGTACTTGCATTCTCTTTTTTTTTCTTCCAACTTGTTTATTGTTGCTACAAGTTCAAACAGTTCTTATATTTCCATTCTTGTCTTATATAACTTTGGTTAGCCATACCACCTGCAATACCTTAGGATCAAACTCACCAACCCCTCTTGCTGCCACAGGTTTAAACACTTTGTATGTCTGACCCTTTGTTTTCTGGATTTTATCAGACATATCTTTATCCTTAAGTTCTGCAATACCTCTGGATCAAAGCTGCTCACCTTAGGGAATGGTACCCTATCTTTGTCAGTCATACATAACCATTCATTGCATAAAACTTCTGTGTGTGAACCATCACTTAGACCACTTCAGATTTTTCACACATGACCTTCTCGGTCCTAACTCTTCTGCCTGAACACTGCACAAACGTTTCTCACTTGAGCAACTGGCTCCCATATTTGTGGGTCTCTTTTAATAACAAAAAAAAATTCCCACAAACACCAAAATACTCAATGTAAGTAGACGGTGGAAGTATCTCCGAGCGCCTTCCACTCGCTCTCCGCCCACGTTGGCCAGTACTACGATACACTGTTGATAGCGAAGGCAATGTACCCAACTTAGGGCTCCTATCAGACCTTACAACACCGTAATTTCTTTCAGTGGAAGTTCTGTTTGGAATATTTTCCTGAGAGAGGCAGCGAAAAATTCCTTTTCGGTATCTTTCAACTGGAATTGTTTGTAGGGTGAAAAACAGAGAAATTAGATAACTATCCTTCACCCTTTCCAGTGAAGCCCACCAGGGAGATTTACCAACGTTGTCAAAGAAAAACCCCTTTGTCTATACAATCACGTCTGCGTATGCTCTTCCACAGCGCATATGACACAATGGTATCACGTTGTGCTGTGCTGAACACACGGACATGCGATGCAATAGCACAGCCTATAGATACTAGTAATCTATATGCCCTACGATTGCTGTAGACCACTCCAGACCACTTCAGACCACTTCATTGTATGGGATCACTAAGACCACTTCAGACCACATCAGTTCTAATCACGTAAGGTTGCGAACCCTATGCCGCCGGGCCTCTACTAAACCGGTGTTACCACTTCAGACCACTTATACCACTTAGTTTCTGGGTTCAGCTCCACTCGCTCCGCTTTCACTCACTCAAATACACTTTGTTTTTTCTGTACAGAAAATTTCAATTCATTCAGATAGGCAGCTTTACCCCAGAGGCAATACAGTTTTTTAAACTAAATTTAGAGTAACCTGCTTTTGAAATCTGATAGTTATGTGCTATTGTATTAAATGTCTACTATCCCACCTTTGAACTAAACGACACTATTGTATAATTTGTACTTAGCGTACCGTGTGTGTCTCTTACGCTGTGTCCGCAGTCCTTTACTTTGTCCGAGACACGTGTACAAAACCCTGCGTCTGCAATAAATCACACAGCTCTATAAATGTGAAAAATACTAATTACTATTGCCCACTAGACACAACTTGTTCTGTATAAACTTTTATGCAGACCTGCATTTGTGTCTTTACACTTACTTCCTTAAAATACTGTTATTTCAAATTTACCTATATAGCAACAAATGTATACTATTTCACAAAGATCTATAATGACTCTAGCAATAATCAATAATTTAAATGATATGATTCAGATTGGATAGCTATCTTGCAGAACATACACTGATATAAATATACACATAATTATAATAATATTATATATATGTACCATTCACTGGTCTCCTATGAGACACCTTACCTTTTATTTGCATATCAAAGCTATTTGCTTTTCCACTGCTACAAAAAAGCAGTTACACAGGTTAATTTGCATTTCAATGGCTATCTTATAGCAAGCAGATTCTACAAGTCTTGGAAGGAAAAAGAGAAAAAAGCAAACAAACAAACAAACAAACAAACCTCTTTCTTTCCTTTTTCTATCTGTGCAATTTCTTTTTTTTTTAACCAAGCCAAGCATTTATCTTACCATTTACTCTCACTAGGCCCAATTGAAACTATTTGTAATTGACTATGGCATGGGTTAAATAAATGCATTGGTAACTCATAAATGGTGTTTGATGTGACCAGGGAAAGCTGATTGTTCTGAGCAGAGTGAAAAATCAGCTATTTAGAAAATGACCTTCCTAAAATGGCCACTGCTCCTCCCCCTTCCACATGCATGAGGTTTACACAAAATGGTGGACAGGCCATGTGGTTAGTCCAAAATGGAGGACAGACCATGCGGCTTCCTTTGTCACAAAGAAATCACACATTGTACAAGCAGCAGAAGTTATTTTAGGCCTGAGTTAAAAAAAAAAACTATATCAAGGCTATGCAGCAACTTTTAAATGTACTTTTAACCCTACTTAACAGATAAACAATCCAATCTGGATGACTTATTTGAACTTTGTTTTGCAACAATAAAAATACATTTTAGCATCTTAAATATTATGAGAAACACATTGTCCCTTGAATTTTTCATATCATTGGCTTACTGATTACACAACAGAACACTCGGATATGATTTTCTCAGCGTCAGGATGCGTCCATCACAAGCTGATAGACCACAGCATCGCGTATATAATTTACAGTGCATCATTAAGACCATGATATCCTGTAAGAGCCCTCATCTGTAAATGCCAAATTGCTTTCTCACAAATATTTAAAATTCCCGCTCTAATATATATTGTAAATGCCTGCACATCTTATTACCATGTGCCATGTATCTGCACTATACATAGCAAAACACTGCATCCCATAAGAGAAAACAATACACCCACACATTATCTGAGTTCCAAAGCTCATGGATGTATATATTTGTTATTAAAAGGATATGGATTCAATATATTACAAAGTACAGTATACCTATAGTTACATGGTTGCACTCACATAGTAAGTAGTTAAAACATACAGTTATATACAGTTACATACAGTTACATTTACATGCCAGCATACAATACCATTCCCTCAATGTATCTCAAATCTCTCTCTCTCTCTCTGTAAAGTAATGCTGGGACTCCATCTTCCTCTGAGACCAAAACAGGAACTGACCTCCTGTGTGATTAGCTATGTGTTATCTAGTTTTGGGGGAGGGAACTTACTCTCATTCATGATGAGTCACTAGTCTCTTTGTATATGCTAATCAGGTTCAGCCTTGAAGACATCCAAAGGGGCTGGCCTGAGCTTCCTGTCCACTACCTGTTTGGAACATCTATTGTTCTAATAAAAGTGATTTTAGCTTTTATACTTTTAATCATAACTATCTGTCGCAATGTCCTACAACTTAATAACAAGTATCAAATGAATCTACACACCAATCTGCTTGCTTCAATACCAAACATGACAGGTGTATCTGGTTTCGTTCAACTAATACACATACATGACATTACTTCATTATATATAATTTTAAATCTTCATGATGTCTGGTGCTTGATATTATTATAATTATGTACTGTATGAAATAAGTGTCGAATCCATCTCTGTGGCATGTCTGTGTAAATGCGTGTGCTACCATATATTGCTGTGCTCGCTGCGCGTATTTGCAAGTATAGCAACTCATATGTGTGTAGTTTGTATGTTCTTTTTATGTAATATTTTTGACTTCGACACACCAGTACCACTGGATTTATACAGCAGCACCACTGGACAAATACGGCAGTATCACTGGATTTATACGGCAGTATCACTGGATGGGTGTGGATCATCAAATCAACAGTATCTAGGTTGACAATGTTTAGGTCGACCACTATAGGTCAACAGTCACTAAGTCAACAGAGTTGGAAGGTCGACAGGGTTTCTAGGTCGACATGTGCTTGGTCGACAGGTCAAAAGGTCAACATGAGGTGGGGGGTTTTGTGTCGTTTTCTTTGTAAAGTGACCGGTAACCCCAATTAGTGCACCGTGTCCCCTCGCATGGCTCACTTCGCTCACCATGCTTCAGGCAAGGTGCCTCGCTCTGCTACTGCTTCGCTCGGCACAGATTACCATTACAATCGTAGTCCACGTGGATCGTTAAGTATGAAAAAGTTAAGAAAAAGAAAAAATGTGAAAAACTCATGTCGAACTTTTGACCTGTCGACCTAGCACATGTTGACCTAGAAACCCTGTCGACCTTCCAACCCTGTCGACCTAGCGCCTGTCGACATATAGTGGTTGACCTAAACATTGTTGACCCAGACAGTGTCGACCTTCAGACCGAATCCCCACTGGACTTATATCGCAGTAACACTGGACTGGATTTATACGGCAGTACCACTGGATTTATATGGCAGTGCCACTGGACATATACAGCAGTATCTCTGGATTTATATGGCAGTATCACTGGACTTATACAGCAGTATCACTGGACTGGATTTATACGCCGGTGACACTGGATTTATACAGCAGTACCACTGGACATATACGGCAGTATCACTGGCTTTATACGGCAGTATCACTGGACTTATATGGCAGTATCAATGGACTGGATTTATACGCCAGTACCACTGGATTTATATCGCAGTACCACTGGACATATACGTCAGTATCTCTGGACTGGATTTATACGCCAGTACCACTGGATTTATACGGCAGTACCACTGGACATATCCGGTGGTATCACTGAACTGGATTTATACGGCAGTACCACTAGACATATACGGCAGTATCACTGGACTTATACGGCAATATCACTGGACTTATATGGCAGTTTCACTGGACTGGATTTGTACACCAGTACCACTGGATTTATACGGCAGTACCACTGTACATATGCAGCAGTATCACTGGACATATACAGCAGTACCACTGGACTGGATTTATACGGCAGTATCACTGGACTTATACAGCAGTATCA
Source organism: Pseudophryne corroboree (assembly GCF_028390025.1). Taxonomy (NCBI): domain Eukaryota; kingdom Metazoa; phylum Chordata; class Amphibia; order Anura; family Myobatrachidae; genus Pseudophryne; species Pseudophryne corroboree. Next base: position 490,188,725 of record NC_086449.1, on the reverse strand, counting down.
CTGGACATATACGGCAGTATCATTGGACTTATACGGCAGTACCACTGGACTTATACGGCAGCACAGGGACACCACCACTGGACTGATGCAGCACAACACAGCACCACTGGACTGGACTTATACAGCAGCACTGGACATATGGCAGCAGAGGACACCACCACTATGGCTGGACTAATGCAGCACAAGACACTACCACTGTACTGATGCAGGACAACACAGCACCACTGCACTGGACTTATACAGCTACACTGGACATATGGCAGCAGAGGACACCACCACTGTGACTGGATTGATGCAGCATAAGACACTACACTGGACTGAGCAGCACAAGACAGCACTGGAATTGCAACCTCACTTTCCCTCTTGCACAGACACTGAGGATGGAGACATGTCTTCTCGCTACACTCTCCAATTCCGGAGTGAAAATGGCGGCGACACGTAGCTCCTTATATGGAATCCAAAACCCATGAGAATCTGAAAGCGGAATGATGAAATTTTTCCTTGTTCTGGTTTCTGAGTCAGGCGGGAAAACCCGAGCCGGGCTCGTATCCGGGCTGGAGTAGTGAAGTCCGGTGGGGTTCGGTTCTCAGGGAACCGAACCCGCTCATCTCTAGTTCATACAGACGAAGTAGAAGGAAGTGTTCTTGCAGAGGAAGTTTTCTTGCAAAACTTTCAGCTTATTGTATTATGCGAACAAAGGTCACTCTATCAATGTTTTATGAAGCTAGAAAACTTGAACCCCTTGCCGGAGCTGGCCATGCAAAGGAAGATTATTAATTATTCTCCAGTTCTTTACTCTCCAATACAATTGTCTCCTGACTTGCATGAAATGAATTGCATATATTCTATTAAAGCCTAACAGCATGCCCTCCAAAAAAGGATTAGACCAAATTGGGTATCAGGACCCACGACCAGCATTGGTATCCTAAACCAGTGTCCCTTCAGGTGCGGTGAGGGATCAGTCAGGTCCTCTGACAGGAGGGCTTCGGCGTTTGGCAAGCTGTGATGATCCTCTGCAGGGTTCCCAGGGACTCCAGTGTTTGCTGTGCATACTAGTTCCAAACAGCAGCACCTTCCCAGGCAGATTACATGGGTGCATAGATTCCAGATTGCAGCAGTGTTATCAGACCAGTTGTTTACTATTCGTGTGCCTGAGGTTTATTCAAGCTCCTGTGTGCAGTCTATGATATTTTCTGACATTGCTGCAGTCCTTGTTTTCTAGCTGTTTTCCACTTCACCAACCTAAGTCTCAGTCCAGCCTGCCAGTTACCCTGCAGCCAATCAAAGCCCAGCAAGGGGTTTTAAGGAAGTCCAGCTGCAGCATTCTGGGTCTGTGCAACTAGTTACATTGTAGATGGGACAAGTGAACCTGCATTTTGTCTTCTGTGCAGTTACCAGATCCAGTGTCATCTTTTCAGCTGGTAGCCAGTCCGGTTCAGCAGTATTTCTCAGCCGGTAGCCAGTCTGGTCCAGCAGCATCTCTTCAGCTGTAGGCATCTGGTGCAGCTGTATTCCTCTGTTGGTATCCAGTCCAGTCCAGCAGCATCTCTTCAGCCGGTAGCCAGTCCAATTCAGCTGTTCCTCAGCTGCTGGCCAGTCCGGTCCAGTGGCATCTCTTCAGCTGATAGCCGGTCCGGTTCAGCTGTATTACTCAACCGGTAGCCAGTCCGGTCCAGCAGCATCTCTTCAGCTGGTAGCCAGTCCTGTTCAGCTGTATTCCTTAGCTGCTAGCCAGTACAGTCCCACAGCATCTCTTCAGCTGGTAGCAAGTCCAGTCCAGTAGCATCTCTTCAGCTGATAGCCAGTCCAGTTCAGCTGTATATTCCATCCGGTAGCCAGTCCAGAATATAGCCACTTGGTGGTTCATTACCTGAAATATATACCAACGACAGTTCTCACTGCTACCAAAGTCTCATGGAAAAGAGCTATACACAGCCTCCTTGGTTAAAGTCCAGAGTTGCAGCCGCTTGACACCAGTCATCACCTGAAGCAGGTAACACTGTACATCAAACCATGACAATGGGACCCTCGCACAACTGGTCCTCTGGTGGATGGGCATGGCCTTATCCTAGATCCCTGGACACCTCCTCTTACTGTTTAAATGCTGAGTGTATGCACACAACTTATATTGAGGATTCATCTGTTGCACTGCTGTGCAGGCCAGCAGTGTTGTAATTCTCCCACAACCTACCCCTGCCCATGGAACACTGTGGCCATGGGTGGGGCAGCAGGACAGTATCCGAAGAGCAGGACTGTCCAACTGAAATTGGGGCAGTTGAAAGGTATGAAAACAATATGTTGGATCCAGACTGGTCATGCTAGGTAAAATTAGATGATGGGACTATCCACCGTCCAATATGGGACTATGAAGCACGTCAGGATATAAAATGCTCTGTATTTTTTTTTATCAGGCCTTTTGGTTGGATTAATGCAGTTAGTACTGTCTCAAAACAACATAATCTGTGTAATACTTGTGACTACTAGTTCCATGTGCGGAAACTTTCTCCACAGCTTCAGTGCAGTTGACTCTGATCTGAGGTCCCTTCTTCTATAGGGGCCCATTTGCTGCACTTCCTTGACTTTATTCCCCATAGTCATGTGATTGCTGCTAACACTGGAGTATTTTGGCTCACTACCTAGCGTCAGTTTACTGACACATCATATCTGTTTGATCCTGTGTATGGCCCGACATGTTCGTGACCTCTCTTTGCATAACCCCAAAGACCTATAACATGATTTTCTGACATCATGACCTTCACCGTATTTATGATAACTTTTCTGCCTGATTACTTTAGACTATCTGAAACCTCCAACTGTAATGACTCTGTCTTTGTTCCTGTTTCTCAAGTGTACCAGACCATGGTTTGCTGATGCTTTGTTGTGATATTGCTTATCTATCAGGTCAATAACCAACATATTAGGTGCATAAATGTACAATCCTCCTTTTCTCTAATTACAATAGTACTAGCATCCGCTCATCTCTAGTTAGCACTGAGTCCATTAAAAAAGTTTGGTGACTAATATAAAGTCATTATTACAAATTTGACTGTTTAAGATATATTTATTATTTCCCGATTTCAGAACATTGATATTCACAGCTGGATCTATCTGGGGTCTACAATTTAATTGACATGTGGAACGGTACTCATGAAAAATTGCTTTTAATGCTAAAAATGGCCACTAGAAGTACAGTAGCAATTAGCTTTGCTCTAACAAAGCCCTGTCATTCTTCTGCCATTAATGTGATATTTTTAGGAGCTACTATACCAGTGTCAGGTCTGTAACTGTGTCTGTACCCAGAGGGGGCACTAGTGGGTCAGTAGTGATGCAGTGGCGAAACGAGGAGGCTGTAGAAGATTCCTGTGCATGTGTGCAATGATATTTATTTAGCACACAGAGGTATAACAACAGTCACATGTGATGATCTGTAAACCAATGAAATGAATAACAGTGATGACCAGCCTGGAAGCCGATGGCAAACATCGATGGTCAACTTGGAAGTCGATGGTAACAGGATCAAATATGCAGACAATAGTAATGCAGCTGATGACAGTGAACACAGGCAATAATAACTCCGGAGATTATTCTGGAAACCAACAGCAATAAGTTCACACAGTCTGTATATATGCACAAGTCCACAAAGCCAAGCAAGGCCAAAGACGGAGACAGTTTGTAAATTGCAAGCTGGTTGTTTTAAGTGCCAGATGGAATAGCCCAGTGCTGATCGCAGATAAACAACACACAGGTGAGAATGGTAAGTAGCACCTGGAGAGAGTCTCTTACTGCATGCAGAGGTGGAAGCTGACTGTGGAAGGAGTTGTAGTAGAGCAGGATGGCTGGAGCCTGTAGTTCCATGGAGACACTGGAGCAAGGAAATCACTGGAGACAGGAGACTGGAGCAAGGAGACGCTGTATACTGTATGTGATGAGTTGTTCAAGGCAATGAGACTGAGCCGATGTTCAGGATTTAAACCCCCTGGTCAGCAGGCATTGGATGCTTGAATCATGTGTGCAGACACAGCGCAGGATTGGGTGTTTGCAGGTCAGCTGACCGCAAGTGTCATGGCGGCGCACATGCTGCACAGATGGTGGGTACACACTAGATGGACTTCAGGGGTACACAATGACAATGGGCACCATGCCCGCAGACAGAGCATTCATGCAGCACAGACTGGGGACGTGACCTCCAGAGTCCTGCACACCAGCGCGCTGGGAAGTGAGATGCCACTGAACTCCTATTTCTGACAGTACCCCCCATTTATGGGTGGGCACTGAACACCCACGAGGCTTGGAAGAAAAAAGTCTATGAAAAGCTTGGACTAACCGTGGAGCATGTACATCAGTGGCGTTGACCCAACTCCTCTCTTCGGGACTATACCTGGACCAGTTGATCAGATATTGGAGACTACCATACCGATGTCCAGGATCCAAGATCTTCTTAACCTCGAACTCTACGCCAAGATGAGTTTGACCTTTTGAAGCCACTGGAAGAGCTTTCTGATAGTGGTTAAGAATCAAAGGTCTGAGGAGAGAAATATGAAATGAGTTTGGGAATTTTAAATAAGGAGGTAACTTCAACTTGTTTGCCACTGGACTGATGACACGTTCAACAGGAAATGGACCAATGAACCATGGAGAAAGCTTCATAGAAGGAACTCTGAGACTGAGGGTTTGGGTGGATAACCAGACTTTATCACCTGGCATTAAACTTGGAACTGCTCGCCTTTTCCGATCTGCAAAGACTTTGTACTGGTTATATGCTTTCTTGAGAGAAAGGTGAATCTTTTTCCAAATCTGAGAGAACTGCTGTAGAACTGAAGACGCAATGGGTACATCAACAACAGGAAGATCTTGAAAATCTGGGACTCTGGGATGTTGACCATAAACTGCAAAGAAAGGAGTAGTATCGGTGGCTGAATGATAATGGAAGTTGTGAGCAAATTCGGCCCATGGCAACAAATCCACCCAGTCGTCTTGCGAAGAAGAGATGTAGAGTCTTAGAAAGGTCTCAAGCTCCTGGTTTACTCTCTCTGTCTGCCCATTCATTTGTGGATGGTATGCTGTGGAAAACTTGAGTTTGACTTGCAAGGCTGACTATAAGGCCCTCCAGAATCTTGCCACAAATTGAACTCCACGGTCAGAAATAATCTTGGTTGGAAATCCATGTAATCTAAAGATTTCATGTAAAAATATTTATGCAAGTTTTGGAGCAGAGGGCAAGCCAATGAGAGGAACGAAGTGGGCCATCTTAGAGAACCCGTCGACCACTACCCAGATGGTATCGTACCCCTTGGAGGGAGGAAGATCTGAAATAAAATCTATTGACAGATGAGACCAGGGATGACTTGGTATGGAATTTGGCAACAGTTGACCAGCAGGAGCTTGATGAGGAACTTTATGCTGGGCGCATTTGGGACATGGAGCTACAAATTATTGGATATCGGCTTTCATATGCGGCCACCAATAGGATTGCAACAAGAACTGATACGTTTTGAAGATTCCAGGATGACCAGTGAACTTGGAAGTGTGAGCCCAAGACAGAAGATTTGGACGAAGCTCAGGTGAAATGAACATCTTGCCAGGAGGCAGAGCTGGAGACACATTAGTGGAAGCAAAAACAACAGGATTGAGAACTGGTCGAGAAACTTGTTCTGAAGATTCTTCATTAGCACTCATGGAGTGTAATAAGGTGTCCGCTTTGACATTCTGAGAGCCAGGACAAAACTGCAACTTGAAATTAAAATGGGAAAAAAATAAGGCCCACCTTGCTTGTCGAGTATTCAGACACTGTGCTGCCTTTAGGTAAAGGAGATTTTTGTGGTCGGTATAGATGGTGATGGGAAACTTGGCACCCTCTAACAGATATCTCCATTCTTCGAGGACCAGTTTAATTGCTAGCAGATACTGGTCTCCGATGGAGTAGTTCCTCTCGGTGGGTAAGAATCTATGGGAGAAGAACCCACAAGGGTGAGTCTTACCATCGGCACCTGCTTGGGACAAGACTGCGCCAATACCAACCATCGAGGCGTTCACCTCTAAAACGAAAGCCCTATTGACATCTGGCTGCTGTAACACAGTAGCTGAAACAAAAGCTTGTTTAATTTTTCAAAAGGCAGACAGTGCTTCTTTGGACCACTGGGATGGACTCACCCCTTTCCAAGTAAGGCAAGTAATGTGAGCTATCAATGTGGAGAATCCTTTGATAAATGTTCTATAATAATTGGCGAAGCCAATGAAATGCTGAATTGACTTGAGTATAGTGGGAAGAGACCAGTTCTCTATGGCTTCCAACTTGGCTGGATCCATTTGAAGATCAGAACCAGAAATTATGTACTCTAGGAAGGGCATTGAAGAAGTATTAAAAGTACACTTGGACAGTTTACCATAAAGATGATTCTGTCGAAGAACCTCTTTCACTTGTTGGCGATGGGAGACCAAGTCATGGGAAAAGATCAGGATGTCATCGAGGTAGACTACCACATACTTGTTTAAGATGTCACGGAATATTTCATTGACAAAGTTCTGGAATACCGCCGGGGCATTACTTTGGCCGATGGGCATCACTAGATATTTGTAATGGCCATCGCGAGTGTTGAAGGCAGTTTTCCACTCATTGCCACTTCGGATCCTGATGAGATTATAAACCCCACAGAGATCTAGCTTGGTGAAGATACTGGCACCTTTGACTCTGTTGAATAGTTCCGTGATTAATGGCAGAGGGTAGCTGTTCTAAATAGTAGTATAATTTAAACCTCGGTAATCAATGCAGGGGCGTAATCCTCCATCTATTTTCTTGACGAAGAAAACCCCGCCCCTGCTGGAGATGAGGAAGGCTGGATGAACCCTTTCTGAAGATTTTCTCTTATGTACTCACTCATAGCGATGGTCTCAGGAACGGAGAGAGGATATGTGCGTCCTTTGGGTGGGTTTTTCTCCAGGAGGAGATCAATGGGACAATCCCATTCTCGATGGGGAGGCAGAATGTCAGCGGCCTTTTCACTGAAGACATGAGCAAAATCCTTGTAGGCCTCAGGATGTCCAGACTGGGCTTTTAACCCTGAAGATCTCACTGTCCAGATTTGAGCCAAACAGGAGTGGAAACAGAAAGGACTCCATGTTATGAGCTGTAGTGTGGACCAGTTGATTTGTGGGTTGTGTATTTGAAGCCAGGGCATGCCCAGTATGATCTCATGAGTGGCTTTAGGGATGACCAAAAGTTCAATGAACTTGGAACGGAGGAAGCCCACTCCCAGGCCCACTGGCTTAGTCTGCTGGTTGATGGAACCCTCGTCAATACGACTACCATCCACGGCAGTTAGGTAGACTGGGCAAGACAACTTTAAAACAGGTAGATGGATCTTATCAACTGCAGCTTGTGTAATAAAGTTCCCAGCAGCACCACAATCTACTAAAGCAGAAAAGGTATGTAATCCACTTTGTGTTTCCAATGTTACAGGGAGGATGAGGTCTCAAGAAGAAGGAGCTTTGGCTGAAATTCCTAACTTGACTCCTCCTTTGCAAGTTAGGATCTGGCGTTTCCCGAATGAGAAGGACAGGAACTAATCATGTGACCAGAAGCAGCACAATATAGACACAGTCTCTCCCGTAACCTTCTTGACCGCTCCTCAGGGGTTAAACCGGACCTATTCACTTGCATAGGCTGATCAGAAGTAGTGGGTAGAGGCTGTACTTGAGGCATAGCCCAATGCTTGCGAGGGTCACTTCGAGAATGTTCACTGGTTCTTTTGCGTGAATGCAGGTCCAGTTTTACACATAGGGAGATTAAAGCTTCCAGTTGCTCTGGGAGATCTCGGGTTGCCAACTCATCTTTTGTACGATCAGACAGTCCATGCCAGAATGCAGCAACCAACGCTTGATTATTCCATTTAACTTCTGATGCCAATGTCTGGAACTGGATGACATATTGTCCCACGGTGCGTGTTCCCTGGCGAATCTGGAGGATGTCTGAAGAAGCAGATGTTGTGCACCCAAGTTTATCAAAGATGCATTGGAATGCAGCAACAAATTCTGTATAGTTGTTGAGGAGAGAAGATGGAGATGAGACCCTGGAGAGGTAGCAACTGGAGGACCTGAAGTTGTGGAACTGGAAACTGAAGCTGGAGTAACAGAATTTGAAAGAGACTGTTGTAAGGTGTCCAGTCGGAAAGACATCCCTTGCAGGAACTGTATAATCTGCTGTTGTGCAGTCTCTTGACCATCGAGTGGTGGTGTGGTGGCGAAACGAGGAGGCTGTAGAAGATTCCTGTGCATGTGCGGTAATGGTAAGTAGCACCTGGAAAGAGTCTCTTACTGCATGCAGAGGTGGAAGCTGACTGTGCAAGGAGTTGTAGCAGAGCAGGATGGCTGGAGCCTGTAGTTCCATGGAGACACTGGAGCAAGGAAATCACTGGAGACAGGAGACTGGAGCAAGGAAACGCTGTATACTGGATGTGACGAGTTGTTCAAGGTGATGAGACTGAGCCGATGTTCAGGATTTATAACTCCTGGTCAGCAGGCATTGGATGCTTAAATCATGTGTGCAGACACAGCGCAGGATTGGATGTTTGCACGTCAGCTGACTGCAAGTGTCATGGCGGCGCCCATGCTGCACAGATGGTGGGTACACACTAGATGGACTTCAGGGGTAGAAAATGACAATGGGCACCATGCCCGCAGACAGAGCATTCATGCAGCACAGACTGGGGCCGTGACCTCCAGAGTCCTGCACACCAGCGCGCTGGGAAGTGAGATGCCACTGAACTCCTATTTCTGACAGTACCCCCCATTTATGGGTGGGCACTGAACACCCACGAGGCTTGGAAGAAAAAAGTCTATGAAAAGCTTGGACTAACCGTGGAGCATGTACATCAGTGGCGTTGACCCAACTCCTCTCTTCGGGACCATACCTGGACCAGTTGATCAGATATTGTAGACGACCATACCGATGTCGGGGATCCAAGATCTTCTTAACCTCGAACTCTACGCCCAGATGAGTTTGAACTTTTGAAGCCACTGGAAGAGCTTTCTGATAATGGTTAAGAATCAAAGGTCTGAGGAGAGAAATATGAAATGAGTTTGGGATTTTTAAATAAGGAGGTAACTTCAACTTGTTTGCCACTGGACTGATGACACGTTCAACAGGAAATGGACCAATGAACCATGGAGAAAGCTTCATAGAAGGAACTCTGAGACTGAGGGTTTGGGTGGATAACCAGACTTTATCACCTGGCATTAAACTTGGAACTGCTCGCCTTTTCCGATCTGCAAAGACCTTGTACTGGTTATATGCTTTCTTGAGAGAAAGGTGAATCTTTTTCCAAATCTGAGAGAACTGCTGTAGAACTGAAGACGCAATGGGTATATCAACAACAGGAAGATCTTGAAAATCTGGGACTCTGGGATGTTGACCATAAACTGCAAAGAAAAGAGTAGTATCGGTGGCTGAATGATAATGGAAGTTGTGAGCAAATTCGTCCCATGGCAACAAATCCACCCAGTCATCTTGCGAAGAAGAGATGTAGAGTCTTAGAAAGGTCTCAAGCTCCTGGTTTACTCTCTCTGTCTGCCCATTCATTTGTGGATGGTATGCTGTGGAAAACTTGAGTTTGACTTGCAAGGCTGACTATAAGGCCCTCCAGAATCTTGCCACAAATTGAACTCCACGGTCGGAAATAATCTTGGTTGGAAGTCCATGTAATCTAAAGATTTCATGTAAAAATATTTATGCAAGTTTTGGAGCAGAGGGCAAGCCAATGATAGGAACGAAGTGGGCCATCTTAGAGAACCTGTCGACCACTACCCAGATGGTATCGTACCCCTTGGAGGGAGGAAGATCTGAAATAAAATCTATTGACAGATGAGACCAGGGATGACTTGGTATGGAATTTGGCAACAGTTGACCAGCAGGAGCTTGATGAGGAACTTTATGCTGGGCGCATTTGGGACATGGAGCTACAAATTATTGGATATCGGCTTTCATATGCGGCCACCAATAGGATTGCAACAAGAACTGATACGTTTTGAAGATTCCAGGATGACCAGTGAACTTGGAAGTGTGAGCCCAAGACAGAAGATTTGGACGAAGCTCAGGTGAAATGAACATCTTGCCAGGAGGCAGAGCTGGAGACACATTAGTGGAAGCAAAAACAACAGGATTGAGAACTGGTCGAGAAACTTGTTCTGAAGATTCTTCATTAGCACTCATGGAGTGTAATAAGGTGTCCGCTTTGACATTCTGAGAGCCAGGACAAAATTGCAACTTGAAATTAAAATGGGAAAAAAATAAGGCCCACCTTGCTTGTCGAGTATTCAGACACTGTGCTGCCTTTAGGTAAAGGAGATTTTTGTGGTCGGTATAGATGGTGATGGGAAACTTGGCACCCTCTAACAGATATCTCCATTCTTCGAGGACCAGTTTAATTGCTAGCAGCTACTGGTCTCCGATGGAGTAGTTCCTCTCGGTGGGTAAGAATCTATGGGAGAAGAACCCACAAGGGTGAGTCTTACCATCGGCACCTGCTTGGGACAAGACTGCGCCAATACCAACCATCGAGGCATTCACCTCTAAAACGAAAGCCCTATTGACATCTGGCTGCTGTAACACAGTAGCTGAAACAAAAGCTTGTTTAATTTTTCAAAAGGCAGACAGTGCTTCTTTGGACCACTGGGAAGGACTCACCCCTTTCCAAGTGAGGCAAGTAATGTGAGCTATCAATGTGGATAATCCTTTGATAAATGTTCTATAATAATTGGCGAAGCCAATGAAATGCTGAATTGACTTGAGTATAGTGGGAAGAGACCAGTTCTCTATGGCTTCCAACTTGGCTGGATCCATTTGAAGATCAGAACCAGAAATTATGTACTCTAGGAAGGGCATTGAAGAAGTTTCAAAAGTACACTTGGACAGTTTACCATAAAGATGATTCTGTCGAAGACGTCAAAGAACCTCTTTCACTTGTTGGCGATGGGAGGCCAAGTCATGGGAAAAGATCAGGATGTCATCGAGGTAGACTACCACATACTTGTATAAGATGTCACGGAATATTTCATTGACAAAGTTCTGGAATACCGCCGGGGCATTACTTTGGCTGATGGGCATCACTAGATATTTGTAATGGCCATCGCGAGTGTTGAAGGCGGTTTTCCACTCATTGCCACTTCGGATCCTAATGAGATTATAAACCCCACAGAGATCTGGCTTGGTGAAGATACTGGCACTTTTGACTCTGTCGAATAGTTCCGTGATTAATGGCAGAGGGTAGCTGTTCTAAATAGTAGTATAATTTAAACCTCGGTAATCAATGCAGGGGCATAATCCTCCATCTATTTTCTTGACGAAGAAAACCCCGCCCCTGCTGGAGATGAGGAAGGCTGGATGAACCCTTTCTGAAGATTTTCTCTTATGTACTCACTCATAGCGATGGTCTCAGGAACGGAGAGAGGATATGTGCGTCCTTTGGGTGGGTTTTTCTCCAGGAGGAGATCAATGGGACAATCCCATTCTCGATGGGGAGGCAGAATGTCAGCGGCCTTTTCACTGATGACATGAGCAAAATCCTTGTAGGCCTCAGGAAGTCCAGACTGGGCTTTTAACCCTGAAGATCTCACGGGACAGATTTGAGCCAAACAGGAGTGGAAACAGAAAGGACTCCATGTTGTGAGCTGTAGTGTGGACCAGTTGATTTGTGGGTTGTGTATTTGAAGCCAGGGCATGCCCAGTATGATCTCATGAGTGGCTTTAGGGATGAACAAAAGTTCAATGAACTTGGAACGGAGGAAGCCCACTCCCAGGCCCACTGGCTTAGTCTGCTGGTTGATGGAACCCTCGTCAATACGACTACCATCCACGGCAGTTAGGTAGACTGGGCAAGACAACTTTAAAACAGGTAGATGGATCTTATCAACTGCAGCTTGTGTAATAAAGTTCCCAGCAGCACCACAATCTACTAAAGCAGAAAAGGTATGTAATCCACTTTGTGTTTCCAATGTTACAGGGAGGATGAGGTCTCAAGAAGAAGGAGCTTTGGCTGAAATTCCTAACTTGACTCCTCCTTTGCAAGTTAGGATCTGGCGTTTCCCGAATGAGAAGGACAGGAACTAATCATGTGACCAGAAGCAGCACAATATAGACACAGTCTCTCCCGTAACCTTCTTGACCGCTCCTCAGGGGTTAAACCGGACCTATTCACTTGCATAGGCTGATCAGAAGTAGTGGGTAGAGGCTGTACTTGAGGCATAGCCCAATGCTTGCGAGGGTCACTTCGAGAATGTTCACTGGTTCTTTTGCGTGAATGCAGGTCCAGTTTTACACATAGGGAGATTAAAGCTTCCAGTTGCTCTGGGAGATCTCGGGTTGCCAACTCATCTTATGTACGATCAGACAGTCCATGCCAGAATGCAGCAACCAATGCTTGATTATTCCATTTAACTTCTGATGCCAATGTCTGGAACTGGATGACATATTGTCCCACGGTGCGTGTTCCCTGGCGAATCTGGAGGATGTCTGAAGAAGCAGATGTTGTGCACCCAAGTTTATCAAAGATGCATTGGAATGCAGCAACAAATTCTGTATAGTTGTTGAGGAGAGAAGATGGAGATGAGACCCTGGAGAGGTAGCAACTGGAGGACCTGAAGTTGTGGAACTGGAAACTGAAGCTGGAGTAACAGAACTTGAAAGAGACTGTTGTAAGGTGTCCAGTCGGAAAGACATCCCTTGCAGGAACTGTATAATCTGCTGTTGTGCAGTCTCTTGACCATCGAGTGGTGGTGTGGTGGCGAAACGAGGAGGCTGTAGAAGATTCCTGTGCATGTGCGGTAATGGTAAGTAGCACATGGAGAGAGTCTCTTACTGCATGCAGAGGTGGAAGCTGACTGTGGAAGGAGTTGCAGCAGAGCAGGATGGCTGGAGCCTGTAGTTCCATGGAGACACTGGAGCAAGGAAATCACTGGAGACAGGAGACTGGAGCAAGGAGACGCTGTATACTGGATGTGACGAGTTGTTCAAGGTGATGAGACTGAGCCGATGTTCAGGATTTATAACTCCTGGTCAGCAGGCATTGGATGCTTAAATCATGTGTGCAGACACAGCGCAGGATTGGATGTTTGCAGGTCAGCTGACTGCAAGTGTTATGGCGGCGCCAATGCTGCACAGATGGTGGGTACACACTAGATTGACTTCAGGGGTACATAATAACAATGGGCACCATGCCCGCGGACTGAGCATTCATGCAGCCGCAGACTGGGGCCGTGACCTCTGGAGGCCTGCACACCAGTGCGATGGTAAGTGAGATGCCACTGAACGCCGATTCCTGACAACCAGGACATTATCATTTACTTAAATAACATTGTCATTTATTTAAGTACTCTGTCTATACATTAACAGGGTTTACCATTTATGGTACTACTAATCACCACATGAAGTGCTTCGAACGCCTGATGTTAAGACATTAAATCTCATTTTCCAGCAAATTTTGATTCTTTCCAATTTGCGTACAGAGAGAATCGCTCTACTGATGATGCAGTTTTGACTGTATTACACCAGGTGCAGAACCACTGAGAGAAGAAGGGGACATATGTTAGAATTTTATTTGTGGATTTAAGCTCTGCTTTTAATACCATAATAACAGTATCTTTGGTCTCTAAGCTTTTCTCTTTAGGCCTAAATGGGTTTACGTGCAATTGGAATTTACACGTGGGGTGCGTTTTGAGCCCATTATTATATTCTATATTTACATATGATTGTTTCTCAGCTGTCAAATCTGTTAGGGTAGTGAAATTCGCCAATGATACAGCAGTGGTCGGTTTGATTAGCAAGAATGATGAGGATGCTTATAGGCAGGTGGTTTTCAGATTGTTAGAATGGAGTAAGGAAAATTGTTTGCTCCTAAACACATCTAAAACGAAGGAGCTGGTAGTTGATTTTAGGCGAGGTAGTCGGAGACCGCAACTTCCTGTTTTTTTTTAGATGGTATGCAAATAGAGGAGGTAGATTCTTTTAAGTTTCTGGGCATTTATATTTCCAGAGACCTAACTGGGTCTTTAAACTGTACCTTCTTAGTTAAGAAGGCGCAGCAGCACCTCTTTTTCTTAAGACGACTTAAAGCTGCTTGTTTGAGTACAGATATGCTGATTAAGTTTTATCGCAGTATAGTAGAGAGTGTTCTGACTTATGGGGTAATAGTATGGTATGGGAACTGTACTGTGGCTGAGAGGGCTTCCCTGGAACGTGTGGTCAGAACTGCGTGCAGGGTCATTGGTGTGTCCCTACCATGTGTACATGACCTTTATGAAAAGAGAGTGTTAAAAAGAGCTAGAAGTATATTGGCAGAGTCCAGTAATATAAATTACTCAGTCTTTGAGAGATTACCATCACAAAAACGTTTTAGAAGTGTACATACGCATACAAAACGTATGCTTAATAGTTTTTTTCCAACAGCTATACGTGCACTAAATGGTCTAAATGAAATGATAATTTATAAGTGAGACTTGTTTTATTGTTTGTTTTACTGTACAGGATGTTTATTGAAAAATGTCATTGACATTTCATTGTTGTCTTGTTAATGACAATAAAGTATTATTGAACATATTGATATTGAACACATACTGTAAGAATAATATTGAGTATGACTGGCTTTCCTTAGAACATTCAGAACAGGTAATCCCCAGAACATGTAATTCCCTTTTTTGCCAAAAAGATAAAAGCAATCCGTATTCTTGGCACCAGAACTTTTCTCTTTTTCTCTTTGTACCTTATTTTAGGTCGGATATATCAACTTCTACGTATTGTACCAAAAAATAAAAAACAAATATACAGTATATGGTGCAGAATTTAATAAACATTGATTACACAAAGTGACCCAGCGGGTAATACCTTTATTCATCTGTATTAATTCTTACCCGAATCTGCTTGGTTTTCTGACTGGTATATCTGGAAGTTTCATCAGTGTATGACTGCTCCTGTAATCCGCTTTGAAGTGAAGGGAGTGAGTCCGGAACTACCTGTACCCAGTTGAACTTACTTATTTGTTCCTTTTCAGGAGCTATCATGGTATGGTTCCATTTACACTGGTTTATTTGAACCTTGGATGCTGGATTTACTATATTGTATTCTGCACTTGTCATTTTGTGAGGTCAATTTTTATTAAATAAAACCTTTTACTGTTTAGAACTTTTTGGTGATTAGTACCTTAAATGTTCTTTGATTGTTCTGTATGTTTGTAACTTTTATGGTTGGGTACTATATAAAAAATACTCAGGCTGCACAATTATGGCAATAGTGCATATTCTAGCTCAGTGATGGGGAACCTTTGGCACTCCAGCTGTTGTTGAACTACACATCCCAGCATGCCCTGCTACAGCTTTAGCATGACAAAATAGCAACTGAAGCAAGGCTTGCTGGGATGTGTAGTTCAACAACAGCTGGAGTGCCAAAGGTCCCCATCACTCACTAGTGCATGCAGGGGGAAGGGGGAGGGGGGTTCTGAGAACATAGAAACCCCCCTGCCGCCAATCTATTGCTGCAGATTTCTGATATTTTTTTAAAATATATTTTTGTGAGAAGACAGAGGAACTGTGCTGATGCGAAAGCTGCCTCCTTACATACACCGAGACAGCTGGGCTAGCAGCAGAAAGCATTTATAGCTAGGGGGAGCTGCAGCATCAGAGCACAGCTCCTCCAAGGAAGTTTAAATTAGGCTTTGATGAGAGCGGGGCTGGCCAGGTGATGCACACTCTTCTCGCGCGACGTGCGGTGGAGGCGGACCGTGGACCTGCTGAGCCTGGAGAGGTGAGTGGGGAAGGGGAGGGGAAGGAGGCTGGATGTGCCTGTGCCACTCGAAGGCATCACCTGTGATGGGAGGGGGAAGGAGAGGAGGCTGCCTATGTTGCTGGGATGTCCACTGTGATGGGAGGTAAGGGGGAGAGGAGGCTGAGGGTCATCCTCTGTGACAGGGGGGGAGGGGGGAGACTGCCTGTGTCGTTGGAGGTATCCCCTGTGACTTGTGGGGGTGATGGAGGCTGTCTGTGCAGCTGTGATGCAGGAGATGCACCCTGTGATGGGGGGAAGAGGGAGGGGAGGTGTTGAGGCGGCTGGATGTACCCTGTTACCCACTACCTCCATCACCCACTATCTCCCTGTCACCCTAACCATGTCATCCTTTATCTCCCTGTCACCCTGACCATGTCACCCTCTTTCTCCTTGTCACCCTGACCATGTCACCCTCTATCTCCCTATCACCCTGACCATGTCACCCTCTATCTCCCTGTCTCCCTAACCATGTCACCCTCTATTTCCCCGTCACCCTAACTGGCTGTACATACTATAGGAATGACTAAAGACTTATGCACACATATATATATATATATATATATATATATACAATGCAATAAGGACCGGCACTCCCCCCAATTCTTTTCAACTTACTCAGATGCCATCCAGAACAGTAGAGCTATCACAGCATATTCAAACAAGCAGTGCCACTCTGAGATTCAATGTAGGCATAGTACAACCGTGTGCTTTAATTCATCTTGTGAGCCAATGTTTCGGGGCCAACATGCCCCTTTGTCAAGGTGAGCAAAATAGTGATTAACAACGTACCTTATATGCAGTGCAATAGAAGACTCAGCAGGAAGAAGCACGGAGACCGGGGGCAGGAGCCTCCTCCGTCCCAGCTCATGTGTGAGCATGATGACGTAGACTCCCACAGACGCCCCTGCTGCCTCTGTTACCTGGCAACCGGACGCTGGAACACTCCATCACCGCGCTGAAGTGAACAGAACATACAATGAATAAATAACAAGTTTTGTGCCTGAAAAAGTACAATAGTTAAGTAACTGGTAACATATGTGTTAGTGCAGTATAAAATTAGGACACAGAATGGTGTACACCACTCAAAAATATATTCTACAATAGGTACAATACATTAAACACGTGGTGGCGCATTGTGTAACACATCCTGAATATGTATAGTGTATGCCCACGCACCAACAACATGCTCATCAGGAGCTAAAAATGTGCAAAAGAATCAATAAATGTACAAAAGAATAAATAAACACTTAGAACCAATTAATACACCAAGGATCAACTTTTCAGCGGCTGCGCGATGGGAAGCATCGTCTCCCTGTCTTTTACCAATATATTCATGCTGCAGGAGGAACAGGCCATGTTCTTTTCAGACACAGAGACCAGTCGACACATTATTTATTACTCCCGGTACATAGATGATGTCTTTCTATTGTGGACAGGGGGACAGTCTGCATTTGACCAATTGGTAACTACAATTAACAACTGGTCCTCTCCCATCAAGATCACTGCTTTAAGCAACAAGGAATCGTTGAGTTACCTTGATGTCCAAGTTACGATTGCTAAAGGCACCATCAGTACAAAGATATATCATCAGTACAGAGGCAGCAGGGGTTTCTGTGGGAGTCTATGTCATCACGCTCACACACGAGCTGTGACAGAGGAGGCTCCTGCCCCCGCTCTCCGTGCTTCTTCCCGCTGGTGGGTCTTCTATTGCACTGCATATAAGGTACGTTGATAATCACTGTATTGCTCATCTTGACAAATGATCATGTTGGCCCCGAAACGTTGGCTCACAAGATGAATTAAACCACACGGTTGTACTATGTTTATGCCTACATTGAATCTCAGAGTGCCGCTGCTAGTTTGAATATGTTGTGATATATATACACTGTATATACATGCATACATATACACAGATAATATGCAGTATTGAAATATATATATATATATGTGTGTGTGTGTGTATGTATATATACATATATATATATATATATGTGTGTGTGTGTATATCTATCTATCTATCTATCTATCTGTCTATCTATATATATATATATATATATATATATTAGTGATGAGCGGGTTCGGTTCCTCGGAATCCGAACCCCCCCGAACTTCACCCATTTTACACGGGTCCGAGGCAGACTCGGATCCTCCCGCCTAGCTCGGCTAACCCGAGCGCTCCTGAACGTCATCATCCCACTGTCGTATTCTCGCGAGATTCGTATCCTATATAAGGGGCCGCACGTCGCCGCCATTTTCACTCGTGCATTGGAGATGATAGGGAGAGGACGTGCAGCGTCCTCTCAGTTGTGTTCAGTGTGCTGCAAATATCTGTGCTCAGTGTGCTGCAAGTATCTGTGCTCAGTGTGCTTGCAAATAACTGTGCTGAGTGTGCTGAAAATATCTACGTTCTCTGCCTGAAAAACGCTCCATATCTGTGCTGCATTGTAGTATAGGAGGACAGGACAGTGCAAAATTTTGCTGACCAGTGACCACCAGTATAGCAGTATGGTACAGTAGTCCATGCTCTACCTACCTCTGTGTTGTCAAGTATACTATCAATCCATACATGTGGTGCATTTTAGTTGTTGTGCGGTGTATATATAGTAGGAGGACAGTGCATAATTTTGCTGACCACCAGTATATAATATATAGCAGTACGGTACAGTAGTCCACTGCTCTACCTACCTCTGTGTCGTCAAGTACACTATCCATCCATACCTGTGGTGCATTTTAGTTGTTGTGCGCAGTAGTAGGAGGACAGTGAATAATTTTGCTGACCACCAGTATATAATATATAGCAGTACGGTACAGTAGGCCACTGCTCTACCTACCTCTGTGTCGTCAAGTATACTATCCATCCATCCCTGTGGTGCATTTAAGTGGTGCGGTGTATATATAGTAGGAGGGCAGTGCATAATTTTGCTGACCACCAGTATATAATACATAGCAGTACGGTACAGTAGTCCACTGCTCTACCTACCTCTGTGTCGTCAAGTACACTATCCATCCATACCTGTGGTGCATTTTAGTTGTTGTGCGCAGTAGTAGGAGGACAGTGAATAATTTTGCTGACCACCAGTATATAATATATAGCAGTATGGTACAGTAGGACACTGCTCTACCTACTTCTGTGTCGTCAAGTATACTATCCATCCATCCCTGTGGTGCATTTAAGTGGTGCGGTGTATATATAGTAGGAGGGCAGTGCATAATTTTGCTGACCACCAGTATATAATATATAGCAGTACGGTACAGTAGTCCACTGCTCTACCTACCTCTGTGTCGTCAAGTATACTATCCATCCATACCTGTGGTGAATTTTAGTTGTTGTGCGCAGTAGTAGGAGGACAGTGCATAATTTTGCTGACCACCAGTATATAATATATAGCAGTACGGTACAGTAGGCCACTGCTCTACCTACCTCAGTGTCATCAAGTATGCTATCCATCCATCCCTGTGGTGCATTTAAGTGGTGCAGTTTATATATAGTAGGAGGACAGTGCAAAAATTTGACGACCACCAGTATATAATATATAGCAGTACGGTACAGTAGACCACTGCTCTACCTACCTCTGTGTCGTCAAGTATACTATCCATCCATCCCTGTGGTGCATTTAAGTGGTGCGGTGTATATATAGTAGGAGAACAGTGCATAATTTTGCTGACCGCCAGTATATAATATATAGCAGTACGGTACAGTAGGCCACTGCTCTACCTACCTCTGTGTCGTCAAGTATACTATCCATCCATAACTGTGGTGCATTTTAGTTGTCGTGCGCAGTATATATAGTAGTAGGCCATTGCTATTGATATATTACTGGCATATAATTCCACACATAAAAAAATGGAGAACAAAAATGTGGAGGGTAAAATAGGGAAAGATCAAGATCCACTTCCACCTCGTGCTGAAGCTGCTGCCACTAGTCATGGCCGAGATGATGAAATGCCATCAACGTCGTCTGCCAAGGCTGATGCCCAATGTCATAGTAGAGAGCAGGTAAACAACAAAAAACTAAATTTCAGTAAAATGACCCACAAATCAAAATTAAAAGCATCTGATGAGAAGCGTAAACTTGCCAATATGCCATTTACGACACGGAGTGGCAAGGAACGGCTGAGGCCCTGTCCTATGTTCATGGATAGTGGTTCAGCTTCACATGAGGATGGAAGCACTCATCCTCCTGCTAGAAAACTTAAAAGAGTTAAGATGGCAAAAGCACAGCAAAGAACTGTGCGTTCTTCTAAATCACAAATCCCCAAGGAGAGTCCAATTGTGTCGGTTGTGATGCCTGACCTTCCCAACACTGGACGGGAAGAGGTGGCACCTTACACCATTTGCACGCCCCCTGCAAGTGCTGGAAGGAGCACCCGCAGTCCAGTTCCTGATATTCAAATTGAAGATGTCACTGTTGAAGTACACCAGGATGAGGATATGGGTGTTGCTGGTGCTGGGGAGGAAATTGACAAGGAGGATTCTGATGGTGAGGTTGTTTGTTTAAGTCAGGCACCCGGGGAGACACCTGTTGTCCGTGGGATGAATATGGCCATTGACATGCCTGGTCAAATTACAAAAAAAAATCACCTCTTCGGTGTGGAATTATTTCAACAGAAATGCGGACAACTGGTGTTAAGCCGTGTGTTGCCTTTGTCAAGCTGTAATAAGTAGGGGTAAGGACGTTAACCACCTAGGAACATCCTCCCTTATACGTCACCTGGAGCGCATTCATCACAAGTCATTGACAAGTTCAAAAACTTTGGGTGACAGCGGAAGCAGTCCACTGCCCACTAAATTCCTTCCTCTTGTAACAAAGCTCCTGCAAATCACACCACCAACTCCCTCAGTGTCAATTTCCTCCTTACACAGGAAAGCCAATAGTCCTGCAGGCCATGTCACTGTCAAGTCTGACGAGTCCTCTCCTGCCTGGGATTCCTCCGATGCATCCTTGAGTGTAACGCCTACTGCTAATGACGCTGCTGTTGTTGCTGCTGGGAGTCGATCATCATCCCAGAGGGGAAGTCGGAAGACCACTTGTACTAATTCCAGTAAGCAATTGACTGTCCAACAGTCCTTTGCGAGGAAGATGAAATATCACAGCAGTCATCCTGCTGCAAAGCGGATAACTCAGGCCTTGGCAGCCTGGGTGGTGAAAAACATGTTTCCGGTATCCACCGTTAATTCACAGGGAACTAGAGAATTGCTTGAGGTACTGTGTCCCCGGTACCAAATACCATCTAGGTTCCACTTCTCTAGGCAGGCGATACCAAAAATGTACACAGACGTCAGAAAAAGAGTCACCAGTGTCCTAAAAAATGCAGTTGTACCAAATGTTCACTTAACCACGGACATGTGGACAAGTGGAGCAGGGCAGACTCAGGACTATATGACTGTGACAGCCCACTGGGTAGATGTATTGCCTCCCGCAGCAAGAACAGCAGTGGCGGCACCAGTAGCAGCATCTCGCAAACGCCAACTCGTTCCTATGCAGGCTACGCTTTGTATCCCCGCTTTCCATAAGAGGCACACAGCTGACAACCTCTTACGGAAACTGAGGAACATCATCGCAGAATGGCTTACCCCAATTGGACTCTCCTGGGGATTTGTGACATCGGACAACGCCACCAATATTGTGCGTTCATTACATCTGGGCAAATTCCAGCACGTCCCATGTTTTGCACATACATTGAATTTAGTGGTGCAAAATTATTTGAAAAGTGACAGGGGCGTGCAAGAGATGCTGTCTGTGGCCCGAAGAATTGCAAGCCACTTTCGGCATTCAGCCACCGCATGCATATATAAAGTATATAAAGTATATAAATATAAAATATAAAGTACCACAAAGATTGGTCAGAGTTGGTCCTCTCCTTAAAACGTACTAGAAGATCCCCATCTCACAATGAATCTGTGTGACACCAACAATATGGAAAAAAAGAATCTTTCCAGTAACAAAGATGGCCGACGGGGATTTATTAAAGATAATTAGATAATAGAAGTTTAAATTGAGTTCAACAACCTACTATTCAGTATGGTACTTTATGGATAGTATAGGCCCAGAGGGACGAATAAAACTAAAAGGATCGAATACAGATGCGTTTGCGGCGTCCGGAGGAGTACTTCCGGTGACGCACTGGAACGCAAACTGAGACACTTCCGGCCGGCGGTGGAACGCAGAGTTCGTCATTTCCGGCGGGACGAGCCGGCGAGATGCGGCGCTCCCTGGAAACACAGGTGTCAGGACTAAAGACTATTTGTGGGGTATAAAAGAGCCTCCCAGCCTTACACCCTCAATCCAAAAACTTGAGAAAGGTCAAAGGCAAATGACCGAAACGCGTTGTATCTGGATTGAGGACGGGACAAAGGAGCGGTGACTTCGTGGTAAAGGATCCAGAAGCTGATTTCTGCCCCATGCGGTGGTGCCGGGCTATATCAGCGCCGGACCAGCATTGCTTTTCTTAAAGCTAGCCCACCGCGGGGCCAACAGATGGTGAGAGATTGATTACCAACTCATTGCACGAGCACTTTGACAAAGTCACTGTCTCCCAGTCCAAGCTGCACTCATCATGTACTTTATTTGTCCACATGTTTTTAAATAATTTTTTTAACCCATACATTGTTCATGCATATGTTTTTATTGTAATAAATGCACTGTATTTTAAACCACTTTGGTTTCACTCAGTATATCCCTACACCATTACAAGGGACACATCTTACGGTCTCAGCGCCATTGTATGCTGCACATTGCTGTTATTTTCCAAATTTTACAGGGATTTATGTGTTTGTCCCTCCCTGTGCAGTAACAAGGCTGCTCAGTCTGTTTTTATTGCGCAATTCTTGTCAGTGTACACCCATTTTTCTATTTATCTGGCACTGTGGGGGCATTTATCTGGCACTGTGGGGGCATTTATCTGGCACTGTGGGACATTGGCATTTATCTGGCACTGTGGGGGCATTTATCTGGCACTGTGGGGGCATTGATCTGGCACTGTGGGGGCATTTATCTAGCACTGTGGGGGTTTTTCTGTATCTGGCACTGTGGGGGCATTTATTTGGCACTGTGGGGGCATTTATCTAGCACTGTGGGGGCTTTTCTGTATCTACATATCTGGCACTGTGTGGCCATTTATGTATCTGGCATTGCTGGGGGGCATGTCATGTGTTGCTGGCACTGCTGGGGGGCATGTCATGTGTAGCTGGCACGGCTGGGGAGCATATCATGTAGTGTTCCCGCTAGGCGTCTGTGGCTAGGCAATGTGTCTAACGTGCTCTGCCTGGCGCAAAGTGTCTAACGTGCTCTGCTTGGCGCAAAGTGTCTAACGTGCTCTGCCTGGCGCAAAGTGTCTAACGTGCTCTGCCTGGCGCAAAGTGTCTAACGTGCTCTGCCTGGCGCAAAGTGTCTAACGTGCTCTGCCTGGCGCAAAGTGTCTAACGTGCTCTGCCTGGCGCAAAGTGTCTAACGTGCTCTGCCTGGCGCAAAGTGTCTAGGAGGTTCTACCTAGTGCAGTGTGTATTAACTGCACTACTGTGTGGTGTAATGCGAATTGCCACTATTATGTGGCCACACACCTTCCCCACGAAGCAACGCCCCTAAATTTTTGCTGCGCGCCTTCGGCGCGCACTGTCCATGCTTTACCATGTGGGTAGATGAGCAACAAACATTACAGTATGTACATCATTTTGCCCTCCTAACTTAAAAATGTGCCCTCCCTGCCCTAAAAAGTGAACACTATCGTATAGCTGGCACTGCTGGGGGGCATATTGTGTGTAGCTGGCACTGCTGGGGGGCATATCATGTCTATCTGGCACTGCACATTGTGTATCTGGCACTATACTGGAGACATTATGTGTATCTGACACTATACTAGAGACATTGTGTGTAAGGAACACTACTGTGGCTGTTATGTGTAAGGCTGCTAATTGTGTGCGTAGAGGGGGTGTGAAAACATATTTATTTATAGTCTAATAATATGAAGTTATGAGGCCACGCCCACTTTCAAAGAGGCCACACCCACTTTTCCTGGAGCGCGCGCGCGGGGGGGGGGGGGGGGCTTTTACATGTTTTCGCTCAGGGTGCTAGTAGGCCTGGAGCCGGCCCTGTTGAAGATGATCAGTTAGTCCATATAAATCAAGAAGACACTGCAAAGGGCATGTGGGATACACTGCAAAGGCTACAAGAAAGAACCAGTTTAAACAGCAAATTATTCCTACTAAGAAAACTACCAAATGAGACTTAGCAAAGGACAGACTATGCAAGAGCATATAAGTAAATTGCTGGAGATAGTAGCACAGCTCAGATCTATAGGAGAAGAGTTAAAATGCAGCAACACAGTAGCCATACTTCTGTGCAGTCTGCCAGACTCATACAGTGCACTGATAAACGCTTTGGAAACAAGACCTGAAACAGAACTCACACTAGACTTTGTGAAAAACAGGCTTATAGATGAATATCAGCGCAGGATTACATGGACAGTGACACAGAAAAATCTCTCAAAGTTACAGAAACTAGGGTACATAACAAAGAAACAAGAGCATGCTTTAGATGCAAGAAAATAGGATATTTAAAAAAGGACTGCTCTATATGGAAAGGAGAACAGCAGAAACTACTTTTATAAGGATCCAAGCAGAAAGTCAAAACTGCACTTACAGACATATCCACAGATAAGTGGAATGGAACTTTTAAAGCAACAGTAACAAATACAAACTTTAGTTGGTACATAGATTCAGGAGCGATAAGTCACATGACAAGCGACAGAGATTTCTTCACCAAAATTGACACAAGTCATAGAGAAGCAATCTACTGTATCTTGCAGATGGTACCAATATCACTGCAGAAGGTAAAGGGCATGGCATGCTCATATGCTCCAGTGCTAATGGAAGTGATAGAACAATACCAATTAAAGACGTATTATATGTTCCCACATTGGAAGGCGGATTAATATCTGTAAAGTGCTTGATGGATAAAGGACTTACCGTTAAATTCAAAGATAAAATATGCATCATCCAAAATGGAACAGAAACAGTAGCCACAGCCAAAGCAGAACAACACCTGTATCGTCTAGACACTGTGGTACAAAAGGTGAGATTAAGCACACATGGACACACTGACTGTATTCATATGTGGCACAGATGACTAGGACACAGACACCCAGACAGCATTAAGAAACTACAAAGGAGAGTGCTAACAAAGGACCTCACAGTATCAGACTGTTCAAAAACCATGAGGTGTGAATGCTGTATAAAAGCCAAAGCCACAAGAATGACAGTTCCAAAACAAAGTGAGAACAGAGCCCAGAGACCTCTAGATCTCATACACAGCGATGTGTGTGGCCCAATGCAAGTACGTACACCAAGCAGTAACAGATATATAGTGACTTTCACTGATGACTACTCCAGATATACAGTTACTTATCTGACCAAAAGCATGGATGAAGTACTGGACAATTACATGATTACATAACAATGGCTAGAAATAAATTTCAAAGAAATCCACTAGGATTTTGAAGTGACAATGTAGGTGAATTCACGGGTCACAAAATAGAATCCTTCCTGAGACAACTCGGTATAGAGCACCACAAGACAGTACCCTACACACCAGAACAGAATGGGGTAGCTGAAAGTAAGAATAGGACAGAAATGATCAGGTGCATGTTAACAGATTCAGGATTACCTGACAAATACTGAGGTGAAGCCATAACGACAGTCACATACTGTACTTACAGAACAGATTATTCCTAAGAACAGTGGAGAAAACCCCATATAAATTATGGCATGGCAGGAAACCTAATGTGAAACACATAAGAGTCTTTGGATGTAACGCATTTGTGTATATTCCTGCAGAACCGCACATTGGAAGGAATCTTCATTGGCTACAGTGAATGTTCCAAAGGATACAGAATTCTGAACCCAAAGACAGATACGATAACTATAAGCAATAGTGTGACCTTCATGGAGGAACTAAGAAATGAAGTGATTATTTCAGCAGATCTGGATAAAGAAGACAACACTGACTCTTGTGACACCATCACAACATATGCTGACCAAGAGGTTGAAATCAGTCTAGAACCAGATACCAAAGGAATGCAGGAGCGCACCACAGATGAAGTAAGGCGCTCGACCAGAGAGAACAAAGGCAAAGCACCAGTGCGTCTCTCATATAAAGCTAGCACCATCAGAGCACATGAACCCACATCCTGGGAAGAAGTATCTGACTTACCAGAAAGGGAAGCTGCAAAATGGATAGAAGCAGCAAAAGAAGAAATTAAATCCATGCATGACAATCAGACATGGACACTAACAGAACTGCCAGCAGGAAGAAAATCCATAGGCAGCAAATGGACATTCAAAGTCAAATACAACACAGATGGAAAAGTGGAGAGATACAAGGCCAGATTAGTAGCCAAAGGATATTCGCAATAATATGGAGAGGACTATGATAAGACATTTGCTCCAGTAGTAAAGCACACAACTATAAGGACATTACTTACAGTAGCAGCTGCAAAGGATATGCAAGTGAGATACTTCGATGTAAAGACAGCGTTCATACATGGTGAGCTAAAGGAGGATATTTACATGGAACAGCCACCAGGTTTCAAAGACCCTGAAACACCCGATCTAGTGTGCAAGCTCCAGAAGAGTATATATTGTCTGAACCAGGCAGCAAGAGCCTGGAACACAAAATTAAATGAAGTACTCATACAGGAAGACTTTGTGAGAAGCAAAGCAGATCCATGCTTATATCTCAAGGAAATAGCTGACAAGTGGATCTACCTGTTAATCTATGTGGGCGATCTTGTAGTATGTTCTGAGCAAGAAGGGGATAAAGAGGAATTACTGCAGATTCTGAACAAAGAATTTTAAACAAAAGACCTAGGAAATATAACACACTATTTAGGTATTCAAATAGCTAGAGAAGAAAATGGCGACTTTACCTTAAACCAGAAACAAAAGATACAGGAAGTCATTGAGGAGTTTGGGATGCAAGATTCAAAACTGGCAAGTACTCCCATGGAGACCAACTACATAAAGGAAATGTACAATGAAGGTACACCATTACCAGACAATCACCAATACAGAAAGGCAATAGGAAAATTGCTGTACAGTATGTTGCCACTATTACCAGACCTGACATTACTACAGCAGTAGCAATTCTAAGCAGAAAGATCTCCATGCCAAGTCAAAAGGACATGAAAAGGGCAGTACGTTACTTAAAGGGAACCATCGGTTTAGGACTTTAACTTCCAGCAAGCAGAAAGTGTAATCTGATTGGATATGTAGATGCAGATTGGGCTGGAGACTCTGCCGACAGAAAGTCCACAAGTGGTTACCTATTTCTACTTGGTGAAGGACTATTCAGTTGGACAAGTAGGAAGCAATCATGAGTAACACTTTCTTTCACAGAAGCAGCGTATGTTGCAGCAGCTCAAGCAAGTCAAGAGCTAATATGGCTGAAACAATTGTTAGTTGATTTGGGACAGCAACAAGTATAACCTACAGAAATCTTTGAAGATAATCAAGCAAGTCTCACATTAGCAATAACAGAACGTGTAAATCCAAGGACCAAGCACATTGATGTGAAGTACCACCTCTTTAAAGATCTACAGGAACAAGGTCTTCTCAACTTGGAATATTGCCCAACAGAAGAAATGACTGCGGATATTCTCACCAAGCCACTGGCTGGAGAAAGACCTCACAGACTATCTATAAAGATGGGTCTCGTGGATCAAGCCTCACCTATTGAGAAGGGGTGTTGAGAAACTGCAATAGAGTGAGACTTTGATATGTAATTGCACAGGAGGGACAGCAGGTGGAGCTTTCGTATATGTGTTATGTGTTTTACAGTCTGTGATGTATGTCTTACACTTGTTTGTTCCTGTATTCTGAAGATGACATGAAGGAGAGAGATGGAGCATGCAGTGATTGCTGCTTACATACAGTTGTCTTGTTCTGATTACCAGTTTGTTTTATGATCAGTTCCAGTTTCATTATATAAACAAGTTATACCACAAAGAGCTTTCCGGTGTGTGCCTACTGATTCAAGCATAGCTCAGAGGTGATTCTGACTGCATAGGTAAAACACTCTAATGCTAACAGTATTTACCCTGCACAGAAACAAAATAACCCACCCAAATCTAACTCTCTCTGCACATGTTATATCTGCCCCACCTGTAGTGCACATGGTTTTGCCCATTAGCCAACAAATTTGTTGCTGCAATCAGGTCTGAATTAGGAGAGGACTATGATGAGACATTTGCTCCAGTAGTAAAGCACACAACTATAAGGACATTACTTACAGTAGCAGCTGCAAAGGATATGCAAGTGAGATACTTTGATGTAAAGACAGCGTTCTTACATGGTAAGCTAAAGGCAGAGGCGTCACTAGGGTTGGTGTCACCCGGTGTGGTAACTCATGATGTCACCCCCCTATGGACCATACGCCGCGTGCTCGCAAAGTAAGATGCAATCGTATCCAGCTTATGCGAACACCTCTGCCTGATTTGACAGGCAGAGGAGTTCACGGGGTGGCGATGCGGCGTTGTGTGGTTATCAACTCGGCATTGTGGGGGAATGCCGTCATAAATGGAGATGAGTTCGGGGCGGCCATGTGACATCACACACGGACGCTGCGATTGGAAACATGGCGGCGTGCTACCCTAAATCATCGATGCGATCACAATTGTATTGCGATTGCATCACTGCCCGCCAATGGCACACAGAATGAGCCAAAATTCACATTATGCCACACGGAATGAGCCAAAATTCACATGAAATGAGCCAAAATTCACATTATGCCACACAGTATGTATCAAAATTCATACAAAATGAGCCAAATTAACATTGTACCACACGGAATGAGCCAAAATTCACATTATGCCACACGGAATGAGCCAAAATTCACATTATGCCACACAGTATGAGGCCGCAATTCAGGGACAGGGAGAGTGACAGAGGGACAGGGAGAGTGACAGAGGGACATAGGGACAGGGAGAGTGACAACATGGACATAGGGACAGGGAGAGTGACAGCAGGGACATAGGGACAGGGAGAGTGACAGCAGGGACATAGGGACAGGGAGAGCGAAAGCAGGGACAGGGAGATAGACAGCAGGGACATAGGGAGAGTGACAGAGAGAGGGCCAGCAACGAAATACAGAAGGGAGAGAGAAAGGCAGTAGTGTAAGATTACCTTATCAGCAGCGGCGGTGTGGAGGAGGCAGGTGATTGGCGGCGTAGCATTTGTTACTTTTAACAAATTACAAAATACACTGGTACTTTATGGCCTTTTTTTACTCACAGAGGGACGGGGTAAAAACGGGAGGACTAGCATGGCATCCAGGGCAGCGGAAGGCTAAAGTAAAAAATGGGAGCATCCCACTAAATGCAGGAGGGTAGGCAAGTCTGGTATAAACATTTAAAAAAAAAAGTCACATATGGAAAAAAAGATAGAGTAAAATACACATACCTATTAAAACTAAACACCAGATAAAACAAACAAAATAGTTCAGGCAAAATCCCGGCTCTAAACCCCCCCCCCTCTCTCCTGCCTATAATCGATTCACTCACCATGAGACTATGCACTCTTTCTCTTCAGCCTACTCCTCCTAGCTCCCAGCAGTCCAAACTCAATCTTTCCGCGCCAGGTCACCTCACTCCCCCTCCCAACAGCAAGCAGCTCCCAATGTGCTGGGGGACAGGGGGAGGGATCTGTTGCTGCTGTCGCTGCCGCGCCCGCAGTGCACGAAGTCAGCTCTGCTCAGTGCAGCAACGGTGCCCGCGGTGCGAGGCCGGCAATCAAGCTCCGCCCCTCATCACGTCCGAAGTCGGCGGGGGTGAGGGGGCTTGGTGCCGGGAGGGAGGGTGATGCTGCCGCTGCGGATGTGGATGGGATGGGGGTGCGGGGGTGCAGCCCTTTTAGGTGTCACCCTATTGAAGGGTGACACCTGGGTGCGGGCCGCACCCCCCGCACCCCCCTCATGACGCCACAGCTAAAGGAGGATATTTACATGGAACAACCACCAGGTTTCAAAGAACCTGAAACACTCGACCTAGTGTGCAAGCTCCAGAAGAGTATATATGGTCTGAACCAGGCAATTGCACAGGAGGGACAGCAGGTGGACCTGTCGTATATATGTGTTATGTGTTTTACAGTCTGTGATGTATGTCTTACACTTGTTTGTTCCTGTATTCTGAAGATGACATGAAGGAGAGAGATGGAGCATGCAGTGATTGCTGCTTACATACAGTTGTCTTGTTCTGATTACCAGTTTGTTTTATGATCAGTTCCAGTTCCATTATATAAACAAGTTATACCACAAAGAGCTTTCCGGTGTGTGCCTACTGATTCAAGCATAGCTCAGAGGTGATTCTGACTGCATAGGTAAAACACTCTAATGCTAACAGTATTTACCCTGCACAGAAACAAAATAACCCACCCAAATCTAACTCTCTCTGCACATGTTATATCTGCCCCACCTGTAGTGCACATGGTTTTGCCCATTAGCCAACAAATTTGTTGCTGCAATCAGGTCTGAATTAGGAGAGGACTATGATGAGACATTTGCTCCAGTAGTAAAGCACACAACTATAAGGACATTACTTACAGTAGCAGCTGCAAAGGATATGCAAGTGAGATACTTTGATGTAAAGACAGCGTTCTTACATGGTAAGCTAAAGGCAGAGGCGTCACTAGGGTTGGTGTCACCCGGTGTGGTAACTCATGATGTCACCCCCCTATGGACCATACGCCGCGTGCTCGCAAAGTAAGATGCAATCGTATCCAGCTTATGCGAACACCTCTGCCTGATTTGACAGGCAGAGGAGTTCACGGGGTGGCGATGCGGCGTTGTGTGGTTATCAACTCGGCATTGTGGGGGAATGCCGTCATAAATGGAGATGAGTTCGGGGCGGCCATGTGACATCACACACGGACGCTGCGATTGGAAACATGGCGGCGTGCTACCCTAAATCATCGATGCGATCACAATTGTATTGCGATTGCATCACTGCCCGCCAATGGCACACAGAATGAGCCAAAATTCACATTATGCCACACGGAATGAGCCAAAATTCACATGAAATGAGCCAAAATTCACATTATGCCACACAGTATGTATCAAAATTCATACGAAATGAGCCAAATTAACATTGTACCACACGGAATGAGCCAAAATTCACATTATGCCACACGGAATGAGCCAAAATTCACATTATGCCACACAGTATGAGGCCGCAATTCAGGGACAGGGAGAGTGACAGAGGGACAGGGAGAGTGACAGAGGGACATAGGGACAGGGAGAGTGACAACAGGGACATAGGGACAGGGAGAGTGACAGCAGGGACATAGGGACAGGGAGAGTGACAGCAGGGACATAGGGACAGGGAGAGCGAAAGCAGGGACAGGGAGATAGACAGCAGGGACATAGGGAGAGTGACAGAGAGAGGGCCAGCAACGAAATACAGAAGGGAGAGAGAAAGGCAGTAGTGTAAGATTACCTTATCAGCAGCGGCGGTGTGGAGGAGGCAGGTGATTGGCGGCGTAGCATTTGTTACTTTTAACAAATTACAAAATACACTGGTACTTTATGGCCTTTTTTTACTCACAGAGGGACGGGGTAAAAACGGGAGGACTAGCATGGCATCCAGGGCAGCGGAAGGCTAAAGTAAAAAATGGGAGCATCCCACTAAATGCAGGAGGGTAGGCAAGTCTGGTATAAACATTTAAAAAAAAAAGTCACATATGGAAAAAAAGATAGAGTAAAATACACATACCTATTAAAACTAAACACCAGATAAAACAAACAAAATAGTTCAGGCAAAATCCCGGCTCTAAACCCCCCCCCCCTCTCTCCTGCCTATAATCGATTCACTCACCATGAGACTATGCACTCTTTCTCTTCAGCCTACTCCTCCTAGCTCCCAGCAGTCCAAACTCAATCTTTCCGCGCCAGGTCACCTCACTCCCCCTCCCAACAGCAAGCAGCTCCCAATGTGCTGGGGGACAGGGGGAGGGATCTGTTGCTGCTGTCGCTGCCGCGCCCGCAGTGCACGAAGTCAGCTCTGCTCAGTGCAGCAACGGTGCCCGCGGTGCGAGGCCGGCAATCAAGCTCCGCCCCTCATCACGTCCGAAGTCGGCGGGGGTGAGGGGGCTTGGTGCCGGGAGGGAGGGTGATGCTGCCGCTGCGGATGTGGATGGGATGGGGGTGCGGGGGTGCAGCCCTTTTAGGTGTCACCCTATTGAAGGGTGACACCTGGGTGCGGGCCGCACCCCCCGCACCCCCCTCATGACGCCACAGCTAAAGGAGGATATTTACATGGAACAACCACCAGGTTTCAAAGAACCTGAAACACTCGACCTAGTGTGCAAGCTCCAGAAGAGTATATATGGTCTGAACCAGGCAATTGCACAGGAGGGACAGCAGGTGGACCTGTCGTATATATGTGTTATGTGTTTTACAGTCTGTGATGTATGTCTTACACTTGTTTGTTCCTGTATTCTGAAGATGACATGAAGGAGAGAGATGGAGCATGCAGTGATTGCTGCTTACATACAGTTGTCTTGTTCTGATTACCAGTTTGTTTTATGATCAGTTCCAGTTCCATTATATAAACAAGTTATACCACAAAGAGCTTTCCGGTGTGTGCCTACTGATTCAAGCATAGCTCAGAGGTGATTCTGACTGCATAGGTAAAACACTCTAATGCTAACAGTATTTACCCTGCACAGAAACAAAATAACCCACCCAAATCTAACTCTCTCTGCACATGTTATATCTGCCCCACCTGTAGTGCACATGGTTTTGCCCATTAGCCAACAAATTTGTTGCTGCAATCAGGTCTGAATTAGGAGAGGACTATGATGAGACATTTGCTCCAGTAGTAAAGCACACAACTATAAGGACATTACTTACAGTAGCAGCTGCAAAGGATATGCAAGTGAGATACTTTGATGTAAAGACAGCGTTCTTACATGGTAAGCTAAAGGCAGAGGCGTCACTAGGGTTGGTGTCACCCGGTGTGGTAACTCATGATGTCACCCCCCTATGGACCATACGCCGCGTGCTCGCAAAGTAAGATGCAATCGTATCCAGCTTATGCGAACACCTCTGCCTGATTTGACAGGCAGAGGAGTTCACGGGGTGGCGATGCGGCGTTGTGTGGTTATCAACTCGGCATTGTGGGGGAATGCCGTCATAAATGGAGATGAGTTCGGGGCGGCCATGTGACATCACACACGGACGCTGCGATTGGAAACATGGCGGCGTGCTACCCTAAATCATCGATGCGATCACAATTGTATTGCGATTGCATCACTGCCCGCCAATGGCACACAGAATGAGCCAAAATTCACATTATGCCACACGGAATGAGCCAAAATTCACATGAAATGAGCCAAAATTCACATTATGCCACACAGTATGTATCAAAATTCATACGAAATGAGCCAAATTAACATTGTACCACACGGAATGAGCCAAAATTCACATTATGCCACACGGAATGAGCCAAAATTCACATTATGCCACACAGTATGAGGCCGCAATTCAGGGACAGGGAGAGTGACAGAGGGACAGGGAGAGTGACAGAGGGACATAGGGACAGGGAGAGTGACAACAGGGACATAGGGACAGGGAGAGTGACAGCAGGGACATAGGGACAGGGAGAGTGACAGCAGGGACATAGGGACAGGGAGAGCGAAAGCAGGGACAGGGAGATAGACAGCAGGGACATAGGGAGAGTGACAGAGAGAGGGCCAGCAACGAAATACAGAAGGGAGAGAGAAAGGCAGTAGTGTAAGATTACCTTATCAGCAGCGGCGGTGTGGAGGAGGCAGGTGATTGGCGGCGTAGCATTTGTTACTTTTAACAAATTACAAAATACACTGGTACTTTATGGCCTTTTTTTACTCACAGAGGGACGGGGTAAAAACGGGAGGACTAGCATGGCATCCAGGGCAGCGGAAGGCTAAAGTAAAAAATGGGAGCATCCCACTAAATGCAGGAGGGTAGGCAAGTCTGGTATAAACATTTAAAAAAAAAAGTCACATATGGAAAAAAAGATAGAGTAAAATACACATACCTATTAAAACTAAACACCAGATAAAACAAACAAAATAGTTCAGGCAAAATCCCGGCTCTAAACCCCCCCCCCCTCTCTCCTGCCTATAATCGATTCACTCACCATGAGACTATGCACTCTTTCTCTTCAGCCTACTCCTCCTAGCTCCCAGCAGTCCAAACTCAATCTTTCCGCGCCAGGTCACCTCACTCCCCCTCCCAACAGCAAGCAGCTCCCAATGTGCTGGGGGACAGGGGGAGGGATCTGTTGCTGCTGTCGCTGCCGCGCCCGCAGTGCACGAAGTCAGCTCTGCTCAGTGCAGCAACGGTGCCCGCGGTGCGAGGCCGGCAATCAAGCTCCGCCCCTCATCACGTCCGAAGTCGGCGGGGGTGAGGGGGCTTGGTGCCGGGAGGGAGGGTGATGCTGCCGCTGCGGATGTGGATGGGATGGGGGTGCGGGGGTGCAGCCCTTTTAGGTGTCACCCTATTGAAGGGTGACACCTGGGTGCGGGCCGCACCCCCCGCACCCCCCTCATGACGCCACAGCTAAAGGAGGATATTTACATGGAACAACCACCAGGTTTCAAAGAACCTGAAACACTCGACCTAGTGTGCAAGCTCCAGAAGAGTATATATGGTCTGAACCAGGCAATTGCACAGGAGGGACAGCAGGTGGACCTGTCGTATATATGTGTTATGTGTTTTACAGTCTGTGATGTATGTCTTACACTTGTTTGTTCCTGTATTCTGAAGATGACATGAAGGAGAGAGATGGAGCATGCAGTGATTGCTGCTTACATACAGTTGTCTTGTTCTGATTACCAGTTTGTTTTATGATCAGTTCCAGTTTCATTATATAAACAAGTTATACCACAAAGAGCTTTCCGGTGTGTGCCTACTGATTCAAGCATAGCTCAGAGGTGATTCTGACTGCATAGGTAAAACACTCTAATGCTAACAGTATTTACCCTGCACAGAAACAAAATAACCCACCCAAATCTAACTCTCTCTGCACATGTTATATCTGCCCCACCTGTAGTGCACATGGTTTTGCCCATTAGCCAACAAATTTGTTGCTGCAATCAGGTCTGAATTAGGAGAGGACTATGATGAGACATTTGCTCCAGTAGTAAAGCACACAACTATAAGGACATTACTTACAGTAGCAGCTGCAAAGGATATGCAAGTGAGATACTTTGATGTAAAGACAGCATTCTTACATGGTAAGCTAAAGGCAGAGGCGTCACTAGGGTTGGTGTCACCCGGTGTGGTAACTCATGATGTCACCCCCCTATGGACCATACGCCGCGTGCTCGCAAAGTAAGATGCAATCGTATCCAGCTTATGCGAACACCTCTGCCTGATTTGACAGGCAGAGGAGTTCACGGGGTGGCGATGCGGCGTTGTGTGGTTATCAACTCGGCATTGTGGGGGAATGCCGTCATAAATGGAGATGAGTTCGGGGCGGCCATGTGACATCACACACGGACGCTGCGATTGGAAACATGGCGGCGTGCTACCCTAAATCATCGATGCGATCACAATTGTATTGCGATTGCATCACTGCCCGCCAATGGCACACAGAATGAGCCAAAATTCACATTATGCCACACGGAATGAGCCAAAATTCACATGAAATGAGCCAAAATTCACATTATGCCACACAGTATGTATCAAAATTCATACGAAATGAGCCAAATTAACATTGTACCACACGGAATGAGCCAAAATTCACATTATGCCACACGGAATGAGCCAAAATTCACATTATGCCACACAGTATGAGGCCGCAATTCAGGGACAGGGAGAGTGACAGAGGGACAGGGAGAGTGACAGAGGGACATAGGGACAGGGAGAGTGACAACAGGGACATAGGGACAGGGAGAGTGACAGCAGGGACATAGGGACAGGGAGAGTGACAGCAGGGACATAGGGACAGGGAGAGCGAAAGCAGGGACAGGGAGATAGACAGCAGGGACATAGGGAGAGTGACAGAGAGAGGGCCAGCAACGAAATACAGAAGGGAGAGAGAAAGGCAGTAGTGTAAGATTACCTTATCAGCAGCGGCGGTGTGGAGGAGGCAGGTGATTGGCGGCGTAGCATTTATTACTTTTAACAAATTACAAAATACACTGGTACTTTATGGCCTTTTTTTACTCACAGAGGGACGGGGTAAAAACGGGAGGACTAGCATGGCATCCAGGGCAGCGGAAGGCTAAAGTAAAAAATGGGAGCATCCCACTAAATGCAGGAGGGTAGGCAAGTCTGGTATAAACATTTAAAAAAAAAAGTCACATATGGAAAAAAAGATAGAGTAAAATACACATACCTATTAAAACTAAACACCAGATAAAACAAACAAAATAGTTCAGGCAAAATCCCGGCTCTAAACCCCACCCCCCCCTCTCTCCTGCCTATAATCGATTCACTCACCATGAGACTATGCACTCTTTCTCTTCAGCCTACTCCTCCTAGCTCCCAGCAGTCCAAACTCAATCTTTCCGCGCCAGGTCACCTCACTCCCCCTCCCAACAGCAAGCAGCTCCCAATGTGCTGGGGGACAGGGGGAGGGATCTGTTGCTGCTGTCGCTGCCGCGCCCGCAGTGCACGAAGTCAGCTCTGCTCAGTGCAGCAACGGTGCCCGCGGTGCGAGGCCGGCAATCAAGCTCCGCCTCTCATCACGTCCGAAGTCGGCGGGGGTGAGGGGGCTTGGTGCCGGGAGGGAGGGTGATGCTGCCACTGTGGATGTGGATGGGATGGGGGTGCGGGGGTGCAGCCCTTTTAGGTGTCACCCTATTGAAGGGTGACACCTGAGTGCGGGCCGCACCCCCCGCACCCCCCTCATGACGCCACAGCTAAAGGAGGATATTTACATGGAACAACCACCAGGTTTCAAAGAACCTGAAACACTCGACCTAGTGTGCAAGCTCCAGAAGAGTATATATGGTCTGAACCAGGCAATTGCACAGGAGGGACAGCAGGTGGACCTGTCGTATATATGTGTTATGTGTTTTACAGTCTGTGATGTATGTCTTACACTTGTTTTTTCCTGTGTTCTGAAGGTGACATGAAGGAGAGAGATGGAGCATGCAGTGATTGCTGCTCACATAGAGTTGTCTTGTTCTGATTACCAGTTTGTATTATGATCCGTTCCAGTTTCATTATATAAACAAGTTATACCACAAAGAGCTTTCTGGGGTATGCCTACTGATTCAAGCATAGCTCAGAGGTGATCCTGACTGCATGGGAAAAACACTCTAATGCCAACAGTATTTACCCTGCACAGAAATAAAATAACCCACCAAAATCTAACTCTCTCTGCACATGTGATATCTGCCCCACCTGTAGTGCACATGGTTTTGCCCATTAGCCAACAAATTTGTTGCTGCAATCAGGTCTGAATTAGGAGAGGACTATGATGAGACATTTGCTCCAGTAGTAAAGCACACAACTATAAGGACATTACTTACAGTAGCAGCTGCAAAGGATATGCAAGTGAGATACTTTGATGTAAAGACAGCATTCTTACATGGTAAGCTAAAGGCAGAGGCGTCACTAGGGTTGGTGTCACCCGGTGTGGTAACTCATGATGTCACCCCCCTATGGACCATACGCCGCGTGCTCGCAAAGTAAGATGCAATCGTATCCAGCTTATGCGAACACCTCTGCCTGATTTGACAGGCAGAGGAGTTCACGGGGTGGCGATGCGGCGTTGTGTGGTTATCAACTCGGCATTGTGGGGGAATGCCGTCATAAATGGAGATGAGTTCGGGGCGGCCATGTGACATCACACACGGACGCTGCGATTGGAAACATGGCGGCGTGCTACCCTAAATCATCGATGCGATCACAATTGTATTGCGATTGCATCACTGCCCGCCAATGGCACACAGAATGAGCCAAAATTCACATTATGCCACACGGAATGAGCCAAAATTCACATGAAATGAGCCAAAATTCACATTATGCCACACAGTATGTATCAAAATTCATACGAAATGAGCCAAATTAACATTGTACCACACGGAATGAGCCAAAATTCACATTATGCCACACGGAATGAGCCAAAATTCACATTATGCCACACAGTATGAGGCCGCAATTCAGGGACAGGGAGAGTGACAGAGGGACAGGGAGAGTGACAGAGGGACATAGGGACAGGGAGAGTGACAACAGGGACATAGGGACAGGGAGAGTGACAGCAGGGACATAGGGACAGGGAGAGTGACAGCAGGGACATAGGGACAGGGAGAGCGAAAGCAGGGACAGGGAGATAGACAGCAGGGACATAGGGAGAGTGACAGAGAGAGGGCCAGCAACGAAATACAGAAGGGAGAGAGAAAGGCAGTAGTGTAAGATTACCTTATCAGCAGCGGCGGTGTGGAGGAGG
Organism: Pseudophryne corroboree; assembly: GCF_028390025.1. Lineage (NCBI taxonomy): Eukaryota > Metazoa > Chordata > Amphibia > Anura > Myobatrachidae > Pseudophryne > Pseudophryne corroboree. The sequence continues at coordinate 490,150,486 of NC_086449.1, read as the reverse complement.
CAGGTGATTGGCGGCGTAGCATTTGTTACTTTTAACAAATTACAAAATACACTGGTACTTTATGGCCTTTTTTTACTCACAGAGGGACGGGGTAAAAACGGGAGGACTAGCATGGCATCCAGGGCAGCGGAAGGCTAAAGTAAAAAATGGGAGCATCCCACTAAATGCAGGAGGGTAGGCAAGTCTGGTATAAACATTTAAAAAAAAAAGTCACATATGGAAAAAAAGATAGAGTAAAATACACATACCTATTAAAACTAAACACCAGATAAAACAAACAAAATAGTTCAGGCAAAATCCCGGCTCTAAACCCCCCCCCCCCTCTCTCCTGCCTATAATCGATTCACTCACCATGAGACTATGCACTCTTTCTCTTCAGCCTACTCCTCCTAGCTCCCAGCAGTCCAAACTCAATCTTTCCGCGCCAGGTCACCTCACTCCCCCTCCCAACAGCAAGCAGCTCCCAATGTGCTGGGGGACAGGGGGAGGGATCTGTTGCTGCTGTCGCTGCCGCGCCCGCAGTGCACGAAGTCAGCTCTGCTCAGTGCAGCAACGGTGCCCGCGGTGCGAGGCCGGCAATCAAGCTCCGCCCCTCATCACGTCCGAAGTCGGCGGGGGTGAGGGGGCTTGGTGCCGGGAGGGAGGGTGATGCTGCCGCTGCGGATGTGGATGGGATGGGGGTGCGGGGGTGCAGCCCTTTTAGGTGTCACCCTATTGAAGGGTGACACCTGGGTGCGGGCCGCACCCCCCGCACCCCCCTCATGACGCCACAGCTAAAGGAGGATATTTGCATGGAACAACCACCAGGTTTCAAAGAACCTGAAACACTCGACCTAGTGTGCAAGCTCCAGAAGAGTATATATGGTCTGAACCAGGCAATTGCACAGGAGGGACAGCAGGTGGACCTGTCGTATGTATGTGTTATGTGTTTTACAGTCTGTGATGTATGTCTTACACTTGTTTTTTCCTGTGTTCTGAAGGTGACATGAAGGAGAGAGATGGAGCATGCAGTGATTGCTGCTCACATAGAGTTGTCTTGTTCTGATTACCAGTTTGTATTATGATCCGTTCCAGTTTCATTATATAAACAAGTTATACCACAAAGAGCTTTCTGGGGTATGCCTACTGATTCAAGCATAGCTCAGAGGTGATCCTGACTGCATGGGAAAAACACTCTAATGCCAACAGTATTTACCCTGCACAGAAATAAAATAACCCACCAAAATCTAACTCTCTCTGCACATGTGATATCTGCCCTACCTGCTGTGCACATGGTTTTGCTCATCAGTTAACAAATTTGTTGCTGCGATCAGGTCTGAATTAGGCCCCAAGTATTCAGAATATTTAGCAGAGTAAACCATCTGAAAATAATATATTTTTTAATAGATTTTAACAGAGTAGACACTGGGGGTAATGTAATAATTGTTCATGGAGATTGTGAGCGATTTTAACTCTTATATTAAACTGACGTCTGATAAATGTAGCCCTAAATCTAGTGTAAAGATAAGTCTGGTGCAAATATGTTCTGTTATTATCATCAACTTGGAAACTTGCCATAGGTTAATGGGATGCGCAGTTACGCCTCTGAAGGGTTGTTTCATAAAGATATGTTTAATCTAAAGCAAATGCATCTAAACAAAAAATAAAAAAAATATTTGACTTGCATCCCCAAGCCTCTTGTGTCTGGAATACCCATGATTAGCCATTCCATACACAACTGGACACAAATATAGATACATGCAACCAAAAATCTAGACAAAAGTCCTGTGTTTCACTATTTCATAATTTTATTCAAGTCACACAAATGGACGTACACTACCAGAAATTTCACATGGTCTGTCACTTTTCCATGGGAATAGTCTCATTTTAAGGGCATAATTTTGCTGTTTTGCTAAAAATATTCTTGGTGCTCTATCTTGTTAGGAATCTTGTCTTATGCCTTTTGCTGTGATAGGACACACATTATTCTTTTTTTATAAGAGCAGGATACACTGAAGTGAGTGAATCTGTCATTCATCTAATTCATCTGAGGTTCACCACAATAATAAAATTATGATTGATGTACATTATTGGTAGACAGTGGGTATTTGTGTCACAAATGCACAATGTTTATTTCTTAAATGTTAATACAACATCTGGGTTTAAAACCCATGCAGCAAGGAACTGATAATACTGTAAAGTGACAGTTTAATGCTCCAGAAAACATGATTATAAATGGAAAAGATGTGAACAGATGGAAGCAAAAGACTGTGGCTAATCCGTGTATTGCCCAAAGTTGACAGGTAAGTGAATATATGGCATTCAGCATTTAGCTGTATCATGATACCACTTCACTAGAAACACAAATGAGTTATTGTAATAAAGATTCACAACATATAGCACACACTGACAAAGATAAACACAATTTAAAACAGAGACCCTATATATGATGATGATATAATAAAATGGACACTATATACAAATATATTGGCACAAATGTAATAGAATCCGATTTTGGTATGCAGGATAAACTTGCACCAACTCAGAAATACTACTGTGCAAGTTTATCCTGCAACTTGGTCAATGTATTAGCGTCTGAGTTTTCAGTCCCAAACGTAATTCGCATGCAACTTCTCACAAGATTTTCACAAAGAATACGAGTTTCATTATTAGAGTTGCACAGTATGTAAGAAAGTCACCCATTGGCACCAAAAAGTCCCCTGATTTAAGCATCACACACCTTATTATAAACCCATCTTTTTGTCCTTTGAAATGTAGTAGGAATTTTAGAGAAGAGGAGGTGTCTTGTGTGTGTGTGTGTGTGTGTGTGTGTGTGTGAGTGTGTGTGTATGTGTGTGAGTAGGGGCACCACAAAGTTATCTGGTGGGGGGGCGTGAAACCCCCCACCCATAAGACCAACCCCCCAATGCCGGGAGCGCTTACCGCCGGATCACCGTGGAGAGACGGAGACTCCAGTCGCACTTTGGAAAGTCTATCATTGCTGCGTGTTGCCCATGTCCTGTGTCCTGGCTGGCTCTTCACACAGATGCATTACTGGGAAGAGGCAGGGATGTCCCAGCAGGCTCAGCATGGGCACTCCTCCTCTAAGTAATGCATCAGTGTGAAGAGCCGGCCAGGACACAGGACATGGGGCAGCATGCAGCGGCAGCAGACTTTCCAAAGTGGGATTGGAGTCTCCGTGGTGATCCGCTGGTAAATGCTCCCCCTCCCCAGCACCTGTGCCTCTGTCAAGTTTGCGGGGGCATCTGCCCCCTTGCCACCCCCCCCCCATTCCGACACCCCTATGCGTAAGAGAGAGAAAGCTATTTGCAAGGTTTTGGAGCAGCCATGGCTTCCAGGAGAGTTGGCAGAGAGAGGAGGATAGAGGACTAGGTCATGTTCCAACAGCAGTCTGAGCCTGCCACAGAGGAGGAAGAGAGTGAGGAGCTCAATGAGGAGGAAAGTGCTGTGGAGGAGAGTGAGGAAGAGGAAGAGAAGGCTGCTGCACCTGCACCTGACAAGATGAGGACAGGGCGCAATGTCAGATTCTCCTATACCGAGAACTGCACCCTAATCCATGCCATAGTGCAGGTATTTTCCACGCCTGCTGGGTGCCCAGGTGCACATGACCCCAGCATCCTGGAAGAAGGAGATGAGGTAAATCCAGGACACAGTGAATGCAGTTAGCTCCTGCCGCTGGGACATCAAACATGTTAAGAAAAGGTTTGAGGTCATCAAAAGGGTCCTCAAACACAGGATATACTGGTTCTCAGCTACAAAGAGTTTTGGAGACTTTGGAGCTGAGAATCAGTACACTGCTTTGCTGCATTCATCCAGGAGAAAGAGCTTGAAGTGATTTAATGTCTATTGTGGTTTCACTTCAATCACATGTATGGATAGTGCAGAGATAAGTTAAACCATATTCAATACACCTCTTGGTAGTAAAGTTTTAAGAAAGCCACAAGCCATCTGTAAACCTAGGCTGGGCTGAGTTAAAAAAGAGCAATTTGCGCTTTGGTAAAACCATGTTGTCCTGGTTCTAAGGAGTTATCATGATTTTATTCATAACATCCTCACAAACACCCGTAGCTACTGTATTCCCATAAGCAATACTCATGGGGCTCTGTAAAGTAGCAAACATTGCTAAGCCATAGACCTTGAAGGATCTTAGTTCATCTGGATATACTCCTTTAGTTGGCTTGACAGTGACTCTTAAAAGATGATGTAGTCTAACACAGAAAAGATGATATATTCTTTATTACACTTTTGTTAGGTGTGTGATGTGCGCATACACAGGTAGTCAGTTATGTTGGCTGGTCAAATATTCGGTGTACTGTAAAGACCGCATGTATTTGTACAGTATATAGTCTTCAGAAAGTATGCTTGCTGACACTGATAGTGAGTAGTTGGGGGGGAGGAAGGAGGGGTGTTTGTTCTGGGATAAACCTTAATGCCGGATGGAGAAAATGCTACATGTCCACTGGCTAGGGGATTTATTCATTGGCCCATAGCAAAGTCACACTTGAATGTGATGTATTGTCTCAGCCCCCTATAAAGTATACAGCATATTGACTATAGTGCAATGAGACTTTATTTCCCAAATTGGATCCCTTCAAGTAATTGAAGCAATGTGGGCAAAAGTATATCAAATCTGTATCTAACTGACTGTATAACTAGGAATCACATTTGTACATTATGAAAGGGCCACTGACTTATGTCAGCAAGAAGGCTACACAGTCAACAACAAAAAAATTGTTTAGTTGCCAAATATATTTATATGAAATTAGGGTATTTCTGGGCTGCTGAATTAAAAAATGAAGGTACATTTTTTGAATCGGCACTTGTTCTTGAGATAATGATGCCCTCAGTTAATATGGAAATTAGCAATAATGTATGAATACTGTTTGGGAATCTACAGAAACATTATAAAAGGTGAGACATGTAAATTTTCTAGGGGTTCACTCTGTGATCATTATAGAATAAACCCCCTCCGTGCATACAAGTAAGTGATTGGTAACTGTCAGCTGACAATTGGTAGTTGGGCAGTCAATTGTGTTTTGCTTGTTTCTTATTTGTGTATCTCAAAAATAAAAGTCAATCTAGCCAAACCAATGTCATATTTAGGATCAGCACCGCAAAGTTACCCCAAAATTCCTGCAATATGATTGGCAATAGAATTAGTGTTGCTCAGTGAATTGTATGTAGCACTTTGGAATGCTTCTGGCTGACTTATTTTGCCATTTCTATAATTGTTGAACACATACTAACTGCAAGGGTGTTGTCTGTAGTTACCAGGACTGTGAAGTTGGTAAGCCAAACCTTCTACCCCGACTCTCTATTTTACTACTGTCCAACTGCAAGACTGACTTCAACTCAAACTCTTTCATAAATGGCAAATGTACATTGTACATGCAATCTATATAGGCTACACAATTTACCTTAGGGTAATTAAATCTGTGCATACACAATTTCATTAAGGTTCAAATAGTAATTTAGGTTATGAGATAGTAGAAGAATACATGTCTTTACTGGTGGGGTAAGATAAAATATATATTTTTTTGTTCTAAGGTCCCCACTGTAGAGGACTCTACAGTTTAATATATATCCACAGGATGAGTCAGGCTCATCCTTAGGAACAGAGGTTAATATCAATAAGGGACACTGATATATGATAGCGCAGACTAAATACTGAGTAATAAATATGTGCAATAACTAGAGATGAGCGAGTCCGGTTCTCTGAGAACCAAACCCACCCGAACATAGGGGATCTGCGGCGATCCGAGCCATAGCTCGGTTCTCCCTGCTTGCCCTGGAACCCAAATTGAGGCAAAACCTCGGGATCCCGCTGTCAGATCCTGAGGTTTTGGCTCGGGCGCCAGTCTCATTGAATACAAGTGGCTGACCGCTGATTAAATGAGAGAGTCGTCTGTCATGGCTCTCAGCCAATCAGTACATCTTCATAGACTACATTGGGCAAGATGATGGCACCATCGCCTGCATTGCCAGCACTCCAACACTGCCGCCCGCACTGTCGACACTCCAACACTGCCCGCACTGAGGACACTGCTGGCACTCCTGCACTGAGGACACAGCCGGCACCCCCCTACAGAGGACACCACTGGGACACCCACACTGCCAACACTGTGGCACCCCTGCAATAAGGACACCACTGGGACACCCCTACTGCCAACACTGCCAGCACCCCAGCAGCGAGGATATCGTTGGCACCCCTGCAATGTGGATACCACTATGACACCCACACTGCCGGCACACCTGCAATGAGGACACCGCCGGCACCCTTGCATTGCTGACAATGCCTGAAACCCCCCCACTGCCAACAGTGCCGGCATACCCATATTGAGGACACCACCACCACCCTCACACTGCCAGCACCCCCATATTGAGGACACTGCTGGCACCCCCACATTGCTGACACCACCAACACTCCTGCACTGACGACCCTGCCTTCACCACTGCTGACACCGCCAGCGTACCCACATTGAGGACACCGCTGGCACCCTCACACTGCCGAAACCACCAGCACCACTGCTGACAGCACCACATTGAGGACAATGCTGACACCCCCTGCCACAGTAAGTGCACTATTGTTGTATCCAACTTGCACTCTATATCGCACTACATCCGACATTCACTGTTGCTGACCTTGCACTGTAGCCAACCCACACTGTATGCGACCTGCACTATAGCCGACCCACACTGTAAACTGCACTGTATCCAAACCACACTGTATCTGATGAGCACTGTATCCAACCTGCACTGTAACCTACACTATATCCGACCCACACTGTATCCTACCCGCACTGTATGCAACCTACACTATATACAACCCGCAATGAATTCCACCTATACTGTATCTGACATGCCCTGTAACCTGGCTAATATTTAACTGTGTTTTTTGTAATTGGGGAGATTTTGGGGAGCTGCTCGCCATAAAGGCTGATTGATCGGGGCATTGCATAGGCAAAAAGTGCCAGTCATTAGTGACCCAGGCCCCCCAGGAGGGAGGTACAAACTGGGCACTGAGAATTGGCATGTGCTGGGGGAATCAATGTCTGCTGTTGCTATTTTTCAGATGTTTTTTTTCTTTGCTGTTTATTAACTACTTTAGTTCTACACACGATTCTCAGGAAATTTCTGTGTTGTTTTCTATTGTTAGTACTTGCGAGTTGGTTCAATTGTTACTGCTGATACAGTACTAATTTGTAAAACATTTTTATACAGAAGTACCTGCCGTGTGTTTGTGCCGCTGCTCTGTTGCTTAGTTTAGCCAGCTAGACGATGGCCTATGTTGGTGAACAATACTGTGAGCTGTGAAGTGGTCAAAATTTACTGGAAATTAGTGGAAATTAATTTTATTGAGGTTAATAATACTTAGGAACAAAACAGGCCACATATCTGTGATTTTTAGCTGTTCTAAAAAATACAGATCCAAAACTAAAACCCCAAACTCATGATTTGGCCCAGCACACATTCCTAGCAATAACAGGACTCTATGCATCTCACTGTGACTGTATGATTATACACACTCTAGACAGCTTTCGTTCAGCTTCCGTGACACAAGAATGGTATGGTAATGGAGCTGCTACATAAGAAGTGAGTATAATGCATAATATGGACATTTTTTCAGTTTTCTTGCAAGTAGAAGCAGGGCCGAATTAAGGTCTTTGGGGGACCCTGGGCAACAATTTTGTAGGGGGGCTTTTCAGAGTGTGCGTGTGTTTGTGTGTCTTTTGCCCACCTGTCAACTAACCAGCTCTGTTATTCCTGCAGCCTGCGTCTATTCCCGTCGTCACCCTGCAGCCCAGCCCAAAGCTATCTTGTTAAACCCTATCTCTAGTGAATTTCTGCGGCGGCTGCTGCATACAATACAGCTGAGCTGCTGAGGAGAACAACACTGGCATATTCCAGGGTTCATGGTCCATGTAGTTTTGCACACTGTGGGGGACATCCATTTGTGGGGGGTTCCGGGACAACCGGCCCTGATGTAAAAACCCCTCCCCCCATCAATCTGGCCCTGTGTAGAGGGAGTGTAGAAAAACTTTTTGGTGATGTTTTTTTGTCAACTTACATAATATAGTAGGCACTATGTATAGAAAATATTCCCTTAAAAAAAATCCACTTTTTTTCAGTTGATTATATTTGTAGAACACTTCTTACAGCTCATTAGCCATTGTATTTAAAACTATAAAAAATAGATAAATATCCTTATGATCATGCTCCCTTAGCTGTTTTTCATGTAATCCAAATACCCCTACAATATTTCTAGTGTCCCTTATAAACTGATTGTCTTTTTAAAAATTATTATTTAATTGCTAGATTTTATGTGTACATTATTCAAAAACAACATGTTAACAGAATGGAGAATCTGTAAACTCAAAGGGTCCTTGTGTTCAGTAACAATAGTTTTTAGATCCGAAGTTCCAGGATTATTTGGAACCTTTACACCCCTGGGAAATATTAGACGAGAAGAGGCCAAAGTATGTGTGTTATATGACATAAGATGCCTGGAGCTAATTAATCAAGAAAGGAATGAACAATGCCAGAATACCTTGTTGTCCTGCATCTGTGTGACTGTGCCGTCAGCCAATACTAAATGACAATGCTTTAATGAGCATAGTACATTCTATGTAAGTTATAAATGCTGCTTATTGTGTGTGATTGAATCATTTAAATGTAATATTTTATATTGTGTGTCTCTGCCTGGGCAGGGTAATATATCAAACAATACATTGTGGACATATAAAATATTTCATAAACTTCTTTTCATAGAGAATGCTTAAGGTCAAAATAATCTCACGTTTCAAGAAATGTTCTGACATTAAATATTTATTGCTATCTGAAGTTCTGAAGAACAATCAAAATTGACAGAAACACCCAGCATCATGGTTGTTATGCCTCCTTTGTTATGTTAGTTTCTGTATATATCCAGCTACAAAATGCAGAATGTAAAGTTTACAATAACCAATGGGGGTCATTCCGAGTTGTTCGCTCGCAAGCGGATTTTAGCAGATTTGCTCATGCTAAGCCGCCGCCTACTGGGAGTGAATCTTAGCATCTTAAAATTGCGAACGATGTATTCGCAATATTGCGATTACACACCTCGTAGCAGTTTCTGAGTAGCTCCAGACTTACTCGGCATCTGCGATCATTTCAGTGCTTGTCGTTCCTGGTTTGACGTCACAAACACACCCAGCGTTCGCCCAGACACTCCCCCGTTTCTCCGGCCACTCCTGCGTTTTTCCCGGAAACGGTAGCGTTTTTTCCCACACGCCCATAAAACGGCCTGTTTCCGCCCAGTAACACCCATTTCCTGTCAATCACATTACGATCGCCAGAACGATGAAAAAGCCGTGAGTAAAATTCCTAACTGCATAGCAAATTTACTTGGCGCAGTCGCAGTGCGGACATTGCGCATGCGCATTAAGCGGAAAATCGCTGCGATGCGAAGATTTTTACCGAGCGAACAACTCGGAATGACCCCCATGTAAGATAAACATTATTGCACTTGATGTTGGTTATTACACACACTTTAAAATTATATTTCTCTAGCATCCATAAGGGATAGTGGGGACAGAATTAGTACGATGGGGTATAGACGGGTCCCAAAGAGCCAGTGCACTTTACATTTCTTCCACTGGGTGTGCTGGCTCCTCCCCTCTATGCCCTCTCCTACAGCTCAGTTTAGAAAAAAGTGCCCTCAGGAGAGGATGTACACTCTGCTAGCTCCAGAGTTTTTCTACAATTTCTTTTAAAGTTTTACTTATTTTGGTATGCTGTTTGGGCAACAACATACCTGCACCTTGGGAGTTAGGGGGGGCCGGTCACCGGCCTCTTGAGGTGCAGAGCCGCTTCCCCGCTGCAGGAACACTGTCCTGAGTAGCTGTTATTTCAGCGGCGCATGGCGCCTTGGCTGTCGCAGTCGCAGCATGCCGCACACCCCTTAACACTGCCTGAAGGTGATCATCGGTGGTGAGTACCAACCGAGGACCCCGCTAGGTGGGTCCCCCGGTTTACTGTGCAGCTAAAAGCGCAGGTGTGGTGACCGGTTTCCTCCTGGGGTAACCCGCTATAGCCCCTACGTGAGACTGGCTACTTTAGGGTAAACCAAGCATTTATATAAGGTCTTACAACTTGGGAGACATGGCCAGTATAAATATACAGAGGTAGCTCCGGTGCCATGGTGGGGGGCGGAGCTACACGAGAGCGGGCTCAGCGGCATTTTGGCGCCTTCCTCGGCATAGCAGCAGCACCCTCCACAGCTCCTTCAAACAGTCCCTGGATCGCTGGTACCGGGTAGAGGGGGGGACAGCTGCTATATTACTGCACAATAACAATCCCTCTGAGGGATTTTATCAAATTACAGTCTCACTGTGTTTACATGAAAATGCTGACAGCCTCACTGGGGCTGTGCAGCAATGGGTACGTTAGGGTCCTCTCTTCTGTGTCTCCTCTCACATGCACTAGGGCAGGCTTGCACTATATCAATATCAGGCTGTGTTGTATGTGTATTGTACCTGTTTTTTCTGAATCACAATGGTAAAACAGAAGTCATATAGTGTATGTAATGCTAGATTCTCTCCTAGTTCATCTCACTCCATATCATGTGAGCAGTGTAGTCAGCCATCTCTGAATGCTGATAACAATGTGGGGAAGAGTCCAGAGCCCTCCTGGTTGGGGGCTATCAAAACTATGATGTCTGATCATAGGCGTGCGCACGGGGGGTGCCTGGTGCGCAAAGGCACCCCCTAATCGCCGGCACCCCACATTCTATGCCTGCAGCACAGTGATAGCTGTTAGTTCCTGTGCTCCCTCCCGCCACCCATTCACGCTCTCTCTCCCATCCATGCTCAGTCTTCCTCCTCCCACCTGTGGCTCTCTACATCCTCCCGTCCGAGGCTTTGACTCCCCCCTCCCGTCCGTGGCTCTGTCTTCGCCTCCCATTGCGGCTCTCTCCCCTCCCGTTCGCGTCTCTCTCTCCCCCTCCTGTCCACGGCTCTCTCTTCCCCCTTCGGTCCACGACTCTCTCTTCCCCGTCCCGTCTGCGTCTCTGTCTCCCCCTCCCGACTGTGGCTCCCTCTTCCCCTCCCATTCGTATCTCTCTCTCCCCCCTCCTGTCCGTGGCTCTCTCTCCCCCCTCCTGCCTGCACTATGTGCCGGTGTGCATGCCACAGGCCAGCATTCCTCTTGGGAGGGCTCAGAGTCGGAGCCGGCAAGTCACCGCTCAGCTTAGACAGTCGGTGAGTGTTAAGTAAACTGCAGGCCTGCAGCTTAGCCAGTTCCTGTGCATGAAGTTATTCCCCCCCTCCCCCTACCAAAAAAAAATGGAGATCTGCAGACTGTAGGACTGAAGTGCACTTAGAAAAGAAAGAAAAAATATTAAATATAAAATAGAAAGGAAGCCTGTATATACATGCACAGAATATATATATATATATATATATATCTATATCTGTTTAATATATGTTACATTTCGATTTTTTATTACTCTAGATTATTTATATCCCTCAAAATGTATATTATTAATAATGTGTTTTTCTTATATTACAACGGTGACCACTGGGGGTTATGTGTATCTTGCACTGCTGGGGGCATACTCTGTGGGGTAATGTGAATTTGGCTCATACTCTGTGGCCTAAGGTGAATTTGGCTCATACTCTGTGGCGTAATGTGATTGGCTCATATTGTGTGGCGTAATGTAGATTTGGCTCATACTGTGTGGCATAATGTGAATTTGGTTCATACCGTGTGGCATAACGTGAATTTGGCTCATACCGTGTGGTGTGATGTTAATTTCAGCTCATACCGTGTGGTGTAATGTGAATTTCAGCTCATACCGTGTGGCATAATGTGAATTTCGGCTCATACTGTCTGGTGTAATGTGAACTTCAGCTCCTACCGTGTGGTGTAATGTGAATTTCAGCTCATATTGTGTGGTATAATGTGAATAAGTGGCACTACTGTCAGTAGCTGGTGAGCATATGTGACAAATGCTGGTGTCCTGCAGAGGAGGGGTCTGATGGCATAGAAAGAGGCAGATGTGGCTCTAATGGCATATGTGTAAATTATAAACCTTACTTGTGTTATATTAAAACTGAAATGTTAGGCCCCCCTAAATCTGCCATATTTTTCAGCGTGGTCCACTCAAAATCAGGGTGTAGGTGCTAAGGGGTGCAAGGGGTGGGGTGTGGGTAGGGGAATGATAATGTACATAGGCCCACCACTCTCTAGTTCTGCCACTGGGTCAGGGATAGGTTGGGGAAGTGTAAGCAGCAATAGGGAGCAGAGGCAGCTAGAACTCAGGGATATACCACAGCGGACAGTCAGTACCGGCTGGTGTTCGCACCATTATATTTTATTTTATTTCTCTCGGGTGTATTATATATACTTTATTATTAGGAACTAGGGAGAAATTAGATTAAGCCATCTGCAAGAATGTAAAATAGTTCTAGACATGTCCCTGTGTGGTGCAGCTAGACACGCCCGTCTGGTGGTGCACCCCCTAATACAATTAGCTGCGCACGCCTATGTGTCTGATATGTCATTTCAGCTCACTGCAAATACCAATAAGACTCAGGAACTGCAACAAACAGTGGCAAGTCTAGCTGTTAAACATCCCCCTCTGTCTACTAAGGGTGCACATAAATGTGCTTTACCTGCACTACTCTCAGATACTGATGATGATATACAGGATGATGGGGATGATGTGGACCCCAAAAGTGGGGAGCCCACCCCCACCCAGGGTATTGAACCCCTCATATTGGCTATTAGGGATGTGTTAAAGCTCCCCCTGGAGGATGCTACTACTCAGCAGTCATTTTTCCTCCCACAAGATAAAATGGCAGTCACATTTCCTAATTTCAAGGAATTAGATGGCCTGGAAGAATCCAGATAAAGTTTCAGATGTCCAAACGGTTTTTTGCATACATTCCCCTTTGCCCCTGATGGCAGAAAATTCTGGAAAGAATCTCCTGCAGTAGACGTCTCAGTCTCTCACCTTTCTAAAAAAGGTGGTACTCCCTGCTTTGGGCTCCTTTACAGTAAAGGACATGGCAGATAGGAAAATTGAGACCACTCTAAAATCTATTT